>NC_057813.1:302820460-303120460 GCF_018294505.1 Triticum aestivum | reverse complement strand
AAAAGATCGGGACACCCTCGCCTCTATCAAATGCCCATGAGAGGTACTCTTCCGGATCATTGCTTCCATTGAACTTGGGCATTGTGAACTTGAGCTTGCCATAGCGTTGCTCTTCATTGTGTTGTTGGCGATGGTGGTGATGACGCCCTTGACGTGGAGGGTAATCGTCCTCATGTTTCTCTTGGCGTGGAGGAAGTCCATGATCAACTTGTTCTTGTTGACCTTGAGGTTGAGGTGGAACTTGACGAGCTTGTGGAGCTTGACGTTGCACTCGCGGTTGGTAGTTCCTCTCTTGGATTTCTTCTCGAAGGGCTTCCTCTTGATTGCGCCGCTCGCGATTGCGGTTGGCAATGGCTCGACTCGAATCTTGAAGGGCACGTTGCGCCTCAAGAGCTTGCGCTTCCCGTTGTTGTAGTTGAAGATGTTGAGCCTCGGCGTCTTGTTCCTCTTGGTGTAGACGCGCTCGTTCTTCTTCTTGGCGATGTAGTCGTTGTCATTCTTGAGCTTGCGCAAAAGCGACTTGGTTTGATTGAGGACGAGGGTCTTGCTCATCGGCTTGCTCTTGTGAATGCTTGTCATGTAGCGGGATCCGAGATGCATGCCGGTCTTGACGCGCTGCTCGTCGAAGAGTGTTCGATGATGGTGTACTTGAGTCGGAGAAGGTGTCGGCAGAGTGTCGACTCGAGCGGCTCCGTCTTGAGTATGAAGAAGTGGAAGGATGCCGGTTCCTCATCAAGGCACGGATCTTGTCCATTCTTGCATCATTCTCTTGCTTGTGAGCGTCAAACTTGTTGTCGAAGTAGTCTCTTGTACGTTGCTCGGAGAGTCGCAAGT
Organism: Triticum aestivum; assembly: GCF_018294505.1. Lineage (NCBI taxonomy): Eukaryota > Viridiplantae > Streptophyta > Magnoliopsida > Poales > Poaceae > Triticum > Triticum aestivum. The sequence continues at coordinate 303,119,626 of NC_057813.1, read as the reverse complement.
CGGTGGCGAGGTTGTCGATGCGGTCGCTCATTGCGTGTTGTTCTTGGTGTAACGCCCTTTGAGCACCAAAGAGGTGGCTCTTTGTGACGAATGATGACATGTCGTCGCCGTTCTCGATGAGAGGTGGATTGGTAGAAGAACTTGGCCTATCCATCATTCCAAGCAAAATGTAAGTGGTAGAGGGAAAAGAACATGCACCAAACGTACCTTGACCGAAGTTGAAGATGAATCAAGTTCACTCAAATGCGGACAATGAAATAGCACTTTTAGTACCAATTCTTGTCGGTTCTCACACCTACACAAGTAAAAGCTTATCGTGGAGCTTCGTTAGGATGGTGGCACAAAATTGACTGCAATCGTTAGTTTGACTCAAAGATGTTGAAAAAGATTCGCAAATTCGCAAATGTAACAAGTAGACCAAGCAAGTAGTGGTACACGGAAACACACACGCAAATAGATAAATGGGATTGTGCAATCCAAAAGTGAGCCAAAATGTGGAAACCACGAAAATGCAATTGTTGCACAATACTAGAGAGACGCTAGCGCAATTGCACAATAGGCGGATACGTAAACTTGTGCACAACCTACTAGACAAAAATGCAATGATCTCTATCCCAAATATGCTATATGTATGATATTTCGGTGCTATGATCCAAGATGATCGGATATGACAATCTTAATGTTGTTTGATGCTATGTTTCTTGCTTATAAGCTCTTTGCTTAAAAGCTTGGGTGGTGCTTTCACTTTTGAGCTCTTTTCTCATGCAAAACTTCACGAACCAAGATAGCAATTGTGTGTGTGATGATAACTTTGTGACACACAAGTTGATCTCAAGATATGCACCATATTGTATCGTATGTATGCTATGGAGTATGATCACTAATGTGCACAAGTCAAGTTGCCAGCAATACTCAATGGCTAGTCTCGATGGGTAAGCTACGCAAAAGTGGGGACATGTGGGGTATCAATGCAATTGCAAGGTATGACAAAGATGTCGTCGATGTTACCGTCCTTGGCGATGATGAGTAGTCGATGAAGATGAGCGGTGGTGATGGTGACGTCGAACCGTACCTAGATAGCCGAAACACAATAGGACACGGGAACCACAACTCAAATTCTCAAAGACAAAAACATGTCAAAATCGACATAGGACGTAGCGGTGAGCGGTGGTGGTGTTTGTGGAAAGTGGTGTGGGTATGCGGAAGTAGGCGTGGGCTCCGGGCAAAATTTGGCGAAAATATGGTAAAACTTGTAATGCTGAAACTGGCACGGGCGGTAGTACCGCTCGAATGGGCGGTACTACCGCTTGTGGTACTCATAGGTAGTACCTCTTGGAAGGGCAGTAGTACCGGTCGTGTCGCCGATTGCATGGTGGCGCGATTTTGGGGCAGAAATTGATGATTTTGGGGGCAAAATTGGAAAGATTTCGTGGATGGGAAGTGGGGAAACTTGGGGGAAAGCTAGATCCACTTGAAACCAAGCAAATCCACAGATCAAAATCAACAAAATATCATCAAACCAACAAATCACAAAAAAAAATTGGGGCTATTTTGGTGGGGATTTTTGGATTTAGGACGAAAACAACAAAATCAAGCTAGAAAACACGGGGTAGGGGCTCCAAAACGTGATCAACGTCGCTCCTGATACCAAGATGATGTAGGGTGGAACCCTATGTGGACGATCTTTCACGTTTGGAGTGGATCCTACAGGGAATCACGAAGAACACACGGAAGCACAAAGGGGAAACACGGGGAAAACGAAAGAGAGAATCACTAAACCGACACGGAATCAATCACACGAGTACTAGATCACCGACAACAAAGAGTAACATATGATCCACAATCAACAAAGGTAAGGATACAAAGGAACCGTTCTTCTCCGTGCGGAGGTCTTGATGGTCTTCCCTAGAAAGGGGTCTTGAATCCGCTCGGGGGGTCTTCTCCGGAGAGGTCGTGAGCTCCGAGGAGAAGTAACCAAGTGGATGAGCAAGGCTCTCACACAAATATGAGCTAAAACCAATGCTACCCTAACTAGGAGGAGGTGGAGGAGTATATATAGTCTAGAACCACGAAGGGGTAAGTGAGGGCGAAGGGGTGCATGGGCTAGGCCCATTACACTGTGCGCAGACAGGTCGGTTGTACCGGTCGAGGGGGCGGTTGTACCGCTGGCGACTCATGGAGGGCGGAAGTACCGGACGAGGAAGGCGGTACTACCACTGGGGTCAGGTGCTGGCTTCTGCAGATGGGCGTCGGGGCCCCCAGCGGTTGTACTGGTCGTTGGGCCGGTACTACCGGTCTTTTGGTATTTACCGATACATCCGGTGCTGTACCGGCCTTGCACCACTTGATCACAGAATGGTGCCGGTTGTTGGGCGGTAGTCGGCCGGTTGTTCCGCCCGCGCAGTTGTTGGGCGGTTGTACCAGTCCTTCCAGGCTGGGCAGAATGCCTCCTTGATCTTGATGTCCGTCTTGCACCACTCCTTCTCCTTGGTTGCTTACATGGTACCTGAGAACGCAAAGTGTCTCCGTTTGAGGTAGTAGCCATGTCTCAAATGGGTCAAAGGGAAGTTCAACAAGGAGAGAGTTAACCTCGGATTGGATGGCACGTGCTTGAGCTCTCGTCATGGGTCCTCTTGGAGCTTGTGTGGTCAAAGTAGTGTCCATGGGGGTGATGGAAGGATGCTCTGCATCACCCCCCCTTGGGAAATATCCGACCTCGGATCGTGATCCTCATCACCATGGAAACGGTTGTCGTAGACGGACTTGTAGTTGGACGAAGTTGAAGACATGGCGCAATCAAAGTAGTCCATGGTTTCGCCGGAGTGATAGACATGCAAAAAGAACAAACACAAGCAACACTCGGAAATACAATGGTTAGCACACACAAAGTGTCCATCATGTAAGAATGAGTCTGTGCGGCAAGATTGTTCATGACAAAGCGCATGAAATTTATCAAGATGATCTAGAATGAGATGCAAAGCATTCATGGGAGGAAATGAAATCATTGTGCACACAAATGTGTTGTAAATATGATCAATGCAACCACGGTGCAAAATGATGTCATAGTGAGACGGTTTATCAATAGCATGAATATGGCAATGGATGCTCAATATGTGTAAGCTATCATGCAATTGATGGTCGACAATATGATCATGATGTATGAATATGCCATCAAGGAAGATCACAACAAATTTGCTAAGGAAGTGCACAAGCTCATATATCATAGATGACATGGAAATAGATGCAACAAGACAAGCATAATGTGAGTCAATCCATGCATGGGGTGCAAACTTGTGGTGAGTATGATATGTCCATCGAGCATGACATGTATGAGCACAATCAACAAATACGGAGGTGTTGGTGTACCAAAGCTCGATGTCGAGGCATGAACGGAGTTTCGAAGGTGCATCCAATAAGTGCGAGCGCTCCTCAATGTGAAGGTCCATGTAGCCAATCTCCAATGTCGTTCCTCCATTCACGAGATGTATCATGTAGACAACAAGAAGGAAACAACAATGGAAGAGTGACCCTTCCAATATGCGTATTTGAGGATGGCTCAAAGAGAAGGAGTTCACCTCAAGAAAGTTCCCAAAGATGTTGGAGTTGTACATCATGTATGCCTTCACATAACCTATATGTCGCATAACGGCACCGCCTTGTGAATCCTCCAAAATGAAAGAACATGATAAACACTCGGAAAAACAGATGAGGTTAGCGGAAATGCAAAACCTATCATTCGAGTGGTAAGATACCCAACAAGTGTATGCATCATGCTCATCATAAGAAAGTATAAGGGAGCATTTCATAGTATGGAGGCATATGATGCAAGAACAACCAAATACAATAGGCTGAAGTAAACAAGCATGCATCACAAGTAAGTTGTCAAAGTCTCCAAGAGCAATAAGCATAGTACGGTTGCACTCAATACAAGGGGATATGAGAGAGGCAACTAATGGAGGCAAGCGACAATGAGCAAGATATAGCATGTGAGAGGCATGAGCATATATGTCATCAACCCAAGAAAGCAAGTAAGAGTGGAACATGGGTGATGCAACATAGCAAGCAATCATAGCGATCAAGTCAAGCAAGCTAGTAGTGCGAAGATGCAACATACTAGAAGGAATAATGGCAAGCATGTCATGTGTGCAAATAGCGGGCATGAATAATGCACATGACATATCACAAGCATGAAAGCAAGATATGAGAAAAATATCATCAATGTATTGGTGAGAGACCATATGAAAATAGCAATAGGACATCATGACTCTCCCAACACAACAAGCATCAATAGCATGGGGCACATGATAAACATGGCAAAAGCAACAAGGACCTCCACCAAGCATGCAAATACACATAGGAGTATCATAATGGTGAAGCATGGGTAGATGCAAGCATGGGTCACAATTGCATGGCAAAGTCATAGAAGCAAGGATAACATGCAAACTGAACACGGGAAAATGAGCATAAGGTGACAAGTGGTAAATAGCCCAAAGCCGTGTGAGAGCCAGGTAGAAGAGATGCGCGTAATCGTTGCGCGAAGGGAACGATGGTAAGTGTAGTCCATGGGATCCCAAGTCATCGTTGCTCTCAAGAGCTCGTTTCGTCGACTCTTGGGATTGAGAGGTTGACGAGTATATGTGAGTACCTACACAAAACAAAGGAAAAGGAAAAATTGTGTGTGCATGGTATATGTACACATCATCCATCATGATGCGCACGTGCATGTGTCGATTAGCACAAAATATCCAATGCTCAAATAAATGAGATGTGCGATATAGAAACATGTCATCCATCATGAGAGGTTTGTTATTATGTATAGCATAATGGAGACTCAAATTGTGTAATGCATCACGAGCAATATCTAGAGCATTATTATTCATGGAATGCATAAGGTGCAAGCAATCATGGAAATCATGCAAAGGATGAAATGCATCAAGATCTCCTAATATGTATGAGGAAACTATGAGGGTATCCTCATGAGCAAGAGTAGAAACATCACGTGGAGAATATTGACAACATCCAAAAGAAAGCATATTTGGAACAATGTGATCATGGAATGACATAGTAGATGAATTTCGCAAATCATGTAAAGGAAGCATGGCAATATCATCACAAGAGAAGCAAAAGACAATGACCATCATCTCGTCATCTATGCCATAAGTGCAAATTGGATTTATTTTAATGGGGCATGCATAGTTACTATGTTGAGATTGTAATGATGCAATATGAGAGATCTCACTCATAGCATATGACAAGTTTAAAGGATTATCAAACATGATGTGACCAAAAGAATTTTCACATGATATCCTATGAAGCATAGCATCACAACTAGGCAACTCAACATGCTCGTCATCATATTCATCATAAATGGGTAAGTCATGACATGAGGAAGTTGCACTAGCATGAAGCATGGGAATAGGTGGTTCAAGATCATGCAAGCAATAATTGGTAAGATAGTCAGCTAGTGGGACAAGAGAAGCACCATCACCTATGTTACCTTTGGAGCATCACTCATGTGTTGTAGGTGTGGTGTCGAAGATCCACTCGTTGTCATCTTCATCTTGATGGAACCATGTGGGGGTGTATCATTGTCCACCATGGCCATCGTCTTCTCCATCAGAGGGATGGACTCGTCGAGGATAGGTATGTCGTCATGTAGGAGACCTAGCACCAAAGAAGAAAACACACTAGGAAATTCTCTCATAGGAAATGCTCTCAATGTCACGTATGGTGGAGTCACTCATGTCACTCATGTGGTGGTGGCTCTCCTCACATGGCACTTAGGGCATCTCTTCATATGTGGGTGTCGGAGAGATGTTGGTGCAAATGTCTCCATGTGCGGTCGCGTAGCTTCACTCGGAGTACGAGTCCAATGTGTGCGCCGTCTTCATGTTGTAGAAGAGGTTTGCGCTCGTCGCCGTAGTCGAAGGGGATGGCCCTTGCTTGACCGTCTTGTTGCCGTCTTGGTGTTGGAGGCCCATATGATGTGGCACCTCGTAGCTCGTCTCCATGACCGAAGGGAGTTTCCCATGCTCGGCCATCTTCCTTGAGGGGCTTCCGAAGATGGAAGTGTCACCCTCGCTTGTAGGTAGTCGCCTTGGACTTGATGAAGTCGATGTAGGCGTACTCGTGGGAAGTAGGCGAAGATGTCGTACGTCCAAAGGCGAAGATGCCTTGATAGCACTCGGCGAAGATGCCGAAGTGGTTGTTGTAGCCGTAGCTCCGTCTTGGTGGTTCTCGTCTCGCGGTCTTCTCTTTTGCTCATGAAGCTTGGACTTGGCGTGAAGTAGGGCTTGTTGGGAGTTGTGCATTTGCGCTTGTGGAGCATCTTCATGATGATGGTGTCGTTGTCGCGCTTCAGCTCGAAGGCGTTCATCATCGTCGTGCACATGATGCTTGGAGGTGACTTGCCCTTCATGACGATGTGGATCACGAATGTGATGGTGGTCTCCATGTAGATGTTGACTTGGCCGACTTGCGCTTGCATCTTGTTTGCGCTCCGAAGATGATCGACTTGGTCACCGCCGCCTTGAAGATGACGAAGGGGAAGTAGACTTGATCAAGGCTCTAATATCCTCCATCCTTGCATCTTGCTCCTCTTTATGTGTGGAAAGCTTCTTGTCGATGTAGTCCTTTTCCTTGCTTCATAGTGACGAATGTCGATGGAGATGTTCTCGATGCGCTCTCGCAATCTTGATTGTGCACCTTGCATTTGTCGTTGTAGATTGAAGATGGACGCTTTGTTGATGTAGTTGTTCACGCTGTCGTTGTTGTCGTAGACCGGAGATGAAATGCCTTGCCTATCCATCACAAGACTCGAGCAAATATGAGTGGGAGAAAGAGAAGAACTTATACCAATGTACCTTGGCCGATGTTGACAATGAATCAAGTTCACTCAAATGCGGACAATGAAATAGCACTATTAGTACCAATCCTTGTCGGTTCTCACACCTACACAAGTAAAGCTTATGGTGGAGCTCGGTGAGGATAGTGGCACAAAAAATTAATGCAAAATGTTAGCAAGAGTCAATAATGTTGAAAGAGATTCACAAATTCGCAAGTGAAACAAATGGACCAATAGCAAAGAATGGCAAGCGGAAACACACACATGGATAGATAAATGGGGTCGTGCAACCAAGGAATGAGCACAAAATGTGGAATCCATGGAAAACACTCGTGTTGCACAACTCAAGAGAGACGCTAGCACGATTGCTCAATAGGCGGATACGACACTTGTGCACAACCTATAAGATGCAAAATGGATAAACTTCTATCCCAAGTATGCTATGTATGTATGGTTCCCGGTGTTCCTCTCAAGATGATCCAAGATGATCGGATATGACAATCTTATATGCAATGTGGTATGATGCTATGGCACTTGCTTACAAGCGTCTTTGATCTCTTTCTTTTGCTTAAAAGCTTATTCTCTTTTTTTTGTATGGCCACTTTTGCACAATGCACAAACCAAGATAGCAATTGTGTATATGCGGGAACAAACTTGTGACACAATATATGATACCAATATGATATGGTGTGTATGCAATGGATGGTGTAGATCACTAATGTGCACAAGTAACATGGCTCGGCAATACTCAAATGGCTAGTCTCGATAGGCAAGTGACGCAAAATGGGCTAGGGGTTAACAATGCAATTGCAAGGGAATATACAATGGTGTCGTCGAGGTTACCGTCCTTTGCGATGATGAGTGGCGGTGTTCTTGATGTAGATACCAAGATGATGGAGACTTGTCCCTAAGTAGCCGAAACACCTTAGGAAACGGAAAAATCGTGAACTCAAAATCTCAAAGACAAAAGTCAAATGGTGGTAGCGGAAAGCGGTGGTGGTTTTGCACTAGGCAATGTGGAAGTGGAATGATGGCTATACACGTGTCCGAGTTGAAGTTGCCGTCCCTAAGTAGTCGAAACACCTTAGGAGACACAAGCCACAACTCAAACAAAATTGGGTTAAGTTGGGGTGGCGGAAGTGTATGGTGGGCAACCCTATGCGGAAGTGGATGGTGGTGGTTGATGAAGAAGCAACTGTCCCTAAGTAGCCGAAACACCTTAGGAGACTCGAATCACTACTCAAGCAACCACTAATGCTATGGGGAACAAAATGGGTTAGGTTGCGGAAGTCGGTGGTGGCTATGTGGATGATGTGGTGGAGGGCCTAGGAAAAGATGCCAAAATTCACAAAATTTGATGGAGTCAAATGATGTTGGTGGTATTTTTGCAGGATGGGGGATGTCAATAGCTTCAAACCAAGCTAAAGAACGTCACAATCAGAGTTCGGATGAATTAGTTATGGGCAAAACAAAAATCAGCCGAAGTCAATATCTACAGGTTACAGACGTCCGGGAAAGGTCGGATGTCCGGTCGTCGGACGTCCGGGAAGGTCGGAAATCCGTAAATTCGGTTCGGGTTAGGGGTTCCAGTCGTCCGGGAAAGGTCGTCCGGAGGGTCGGGGTCAACACGAAATCCGAGATCCGGGGTGCGATTTTGATCGGAAAATGGAGATTTCGGGGTCAAAATTCACGAGATTTCGTGGAGGAAAGATGGGGAAACTCGGGGAGATACTAGATCCACTGGAAACCAAGCAAATCCACGGATCAAAATCAACAAAACATCATCAAACCAACAAATCACAAAAAAAATTGGGGCTATTTTGATAGAGGCAAAGGTGTCCCGTCTTTCGATAAGATGATGGATATCGCTTTGGTGGAAGTCGACTTTGACGATCCGACTAGGAACGTGCGAGGACGTCGCGCGTTAGCAATCGCTAAAACCAACTCCGAGAGGTTATTGACCAAGGTGGGGTTCTGTGACGCCTTTGTCTGGTCGTTGAACACAAACGAAGTATGCGAAGTTGCAGCTATGGCGAACTTTTAATCTAAACAAAACCCAAAGTCTAAATGGTGCTCTAAGGGCTGTATATATGGAGAAAGAGGGGGGAATTTCGTGGCCCTTGGTGGAGGGGTCCGAAATCAACCATATCTCTTGTTTCCCCACACATACGGACTCTAAAAATAGCCTATACTTATGTATTTCGAAATTACATGGGCCTGGCCCAATAATAAGGTGACGCGGCACCTAGAATAGCCTCAGGACGAAATTTATGAAGTGGCATCTTGTATATTTCGTCCAAGGCTTCATGCACCCACTATGGTGGCTTCAAAGTCCTGAAATCATCACGTGTAACTCCATTCTTGTTCCCCTTGCGCATGCCATCATCTCCATGCTTGTTCTTGCTCCAATGTTCATCCTTCTCCAAGCTAGGCCTTCATTTGTAAGCAACACAAATGTATCCAATTTAGGCAGCAGCATATTCTCATGAACATTAGAATTATTACCAAGAAACGAAAGTACATGATAATTTAATTGGCGTGCGTGAGCTCTAGTAATTGGTCCAGTATATGTAGCAGTAGGGGCTGTGGGTGTAACAATGGTATTGATGTCCTCATCATCCTCCCCTTCTTGAAATGAAGTCGTCCTCGACGGAAGCTCATCTTCCTCACCCAAATAAGGCTTCAAATCTGCAATGTTAAAAGTGGGACTAACCCCAAAATCTGCAGGCAGCTCAAGTTTATATGCATTATCATTTATTTTCTCCAACACCTTAAAGGGACCATCAGCACGTGGCATTAACTTTGATTTGCGCAAATCAGGAAATCTATCCTTACGCAAATGTAACCAAACAAGATCTCCAGGTGCAAACACAACATGTTCTCTACCCTTATCTCCAGCAAGTTTATATTTAGCATTCATACGCTCAATGTTTTCCTTAGTTAACTCATGCATTTTTAAAATCAATTCAGCACGTTCTTTAGCATCAAAATTAACCTTCTCCGAAGATGGAAGAGGCAACAAATCAAGAGGTGCCCGAGGTAGGAAACCATACACAATTTCAAAAGGGCACATCTTAGTAGTAGAATGCAATGAACGATTATAAGAAAATTCAATATGAGGCAAGCATTCTTCCCACATTTTCTTATTATTCTTCAAAACAGCCCTAAGCATAGAAGACAATGTTCTATTGACTACTTCAGTTTGTCCATCAGTTTGGGGGTGACATGTAGTGCTAAAAAGCAGTTTAGTCCCCAACTTAGCCCATAAACATCTCCAAAAGTGGCTTAGAAATTTAGTATCACAATCTAAAACAATAGTATTGGGCACACCATGCAAGCGAATAATTTCATGAAAGAACAAATCAGCAACATTAACGGCATCATCGCTTTTATGACATGGTATAAAGTGTGCCATTTTCGAGAATCTATCCACGACAACAAATATGCTATCCCTCCCCTTCTTTGTTCAAGGTAAACCTAAAACAAAGTCCATAGATATATCCTGATGCGGAGCATCCCTCGCTCATCCCCATGGACGTGCCTACATCTCCCTCAACACCACTTGGACCCATGACAAGAGCCCGAGCTAAGGCTATTGAAGATAAGGTGAACTCACTCCTCTCCGAACTCCCTCTTCCTACTCACGAGACATGGCTACTACCTCATTCGGAAACTCTGTGTGTGATCAGGTGCCTGGAAGCGAGCCACGGAACAACTACATACAAGAGCCAAGACGGCGAGGACCCCAAGATGGACAAGAAGAGCTGCCGTGGAAGCTACAGGCGTCGGACGACCGACCCAGTACGGACGTCCGACGAGTCCCAGGACATGGACGACCGAGCTCTCCGGACGTCCGGTGCCTGGCCACCCAAACCAAATCTACGGAAGTCCGAGACCCACCGGACGACCGGACGACAAGCATCCGAGCCAAAACTACGGACGACCGACGACCTCCGGACGTCCAGACAGTCACGACGCTTCGGACGACCGACCCCCTCCGGACGACCGACGCGGCCACGTTAGAGCTGAATCTACGGACGTCCGAGCACGACCGGACGATCGGACCGTCCTGAGCCTCCGGACGTCCGACGCCTTCCGGACGTCCGGCACCTGAGTGACCACACCCTCGGGCTGGAGCCCTTGTATCCCTTCACTTTGACTTCCATTTGCACTAAGACTATAAATAGGACGCCCCCACCTCCTGGTACGGCAGCATTGGTTTAGCTCATATTTTGTGTGAGAGCCTTGCTCATCCACTTGGTTACTTCTCCTCGGAGCTCACGACCTCCTCGGAGAAGATCCCCCAAGCGGATTCAAGACCCCTTTCTAGGGAAGACTATCAAGACCTCCGTACGGAGAAGAACGGTTCCTTTGTATCCTTACCTTTGTTGATTGTGGATCATATGTTACTCTATGTTGTCGGTGATCTAGCACTCGTGTGATTGATTCTATGTCGGTTTAGTGTTCCTCCCTCTCGTGTTCTCCGTGTTTCCCCTTTTGCTTCCGCGTGTTCTTCGTGATTCCCCGTAGGATCCACTCCAAACGTGAAAGATCGTCCACATAGGGTTCCACCCTACATCATCTTGGTATCATGAGCCACGTTGATCATGTTTTGGATCCCCTACCCCGTGTTTTCTAGCTTGATTTTGTTGTTTTCGTCCTCAATTCGAAATTCCCCACCAAAAATAGCCCCAAAATTTTTTGTAATTTGTTTGTGAGTTGAGATTTTGTTCGATTTGGTCCATGGATTTGTGTTGCTGCGTGTGGATCTAGCTTTCCCCACCCTTCCCACCCTTTTCCATCCACCAAATCACTTGATTTCGACCTCACCATTTCCTTCTTCCCCGAAATCTCGCAGTTCATCCCGAGCCGATTTTCGCCCAGGCTCCGGACGACCGGAAAAGGTCGGACGTCCGACGACGACCGGACGACCGTAAAAGCCCGGACGTCCGTAAAAACCCTGACGAAACTGAACTTTGTCAGTTCGCCATCGGTGTTGCAAACCCTCCGCAAGGAAAGCCTTTATGCGAACTTGAAAAAATGCACTTTTGGCGTTGACAAAGTGGTTTTCTTAGGTTTTTTTGTCTCTTCCAAGGGTGTCCATGTTGATGAAACTAAGATTAAAGCAATTAAAACTTGGCCCCAACCCACCAATTTGCAACAAGTGCGTAGTTTTCTTGGTCTTGCAGGATTTTATCGCCGCTTTGTGAAAAACTTTAGCACAATTGCCGCTCCTTTGCATGCTTTGAGTAAGAAGAATGCACCTTTTGTTTGGGGATCTTTGCAATCCACCGCTTTTGATGAGCTCAAGTCTTTGCTTACTCATGCTCCGATTCTTGCTTTGCCCAACTTTGAGACAACTTTTGAGGCTCATTGTGATGCAAGTGGTACCGGAATTGGCGGAGTTTTGATGCAAGAAAAACGAGCCATTGCTTATTTTAGTGAAAAACTCTCCGGTGCTCAACTTAACTAACCCATCTATGACAAAGAATTATATGCTTTAGTGCGTGTGCTACATGTTTGGGAACATTATCTTAGACCTCATGAGTTTGTCATACACACCGATCATGAAACGCTTAAATACTTAAAAGGTCAAACTAAATTGAACAAGCGCCACGCCAAATGGAGTGAATTCATTGAATCTTTTACTTATGTGATCAAGTACATTAAGGGTAAAGAAAATGTTGTTGCGGATGCACTTTCACGCATATGCATGCTTGTCAATAAACTTGAGTTGAATGTTATTGGTTTTGAGCATATAAAAGACTTGTATGAGCATGATCCTTCTTTTGCTACTCATTATGCTAAGTGTTTGACACACACGTCTTGGGAACGATACTACATAAAGGATGATTATCTTATGAGAGCTAACAAACTTTGCATTCCCGAGTCTTCTCTTCGTTTGCTCCTTTTGCAAGAGGCTCATGGAGGTGGACTCATGGGACACTTTGGACGCGACAAGACTTTCGCCACGCTCTCCAAGAACTACTTTTGGCCCAAGAAGTTCCGTGACGTCTCATGCTTCACCAACCGTTGCTCTACATGTCGCAAAGCTAAGTCAAAAGCTCAATCCCATGGTCTTTACATGCCCCTTCCTATTACTTATCAACCTTGGGAAGACATTAGCATGGATTTTGTAGTTGGTTTGCCTAGAACTCAAAATGGCAAGGATTCCGTCTTTGTTGTTGTGGACCGATTTTCTAAGATGGCACATTTCATTCCTTGCAACAAGATAGACGATGCTTCACATATTGCCAATCTCTTTTGTAGGGAAATCTTGCGACTTCATGGAGTGCCAAAGATGATTGTCTCGAACCGCGATGTCAAGTTCTTGAGTTACTTTTGGAAGACCCTATGCGCCAAGCTCGGAATCAAGCTTTTGTTCTCTTCGACATACCATCCTCAAACCGACGGCCAAACGGAGGTGACGAACTGTACACTCTCCACTCTACTTCGTGTGTTGATCAAGAAGAACATCAAGGAGTGGGAGGCGTGTCTACCCATCGCCGAGTACGCCTACAATCGTGCAAGACATTCCACGACCGGCAAGTCCCCCTTCGAGGTCGTCTACGGCTTCAACCCTTTGTCCCCATTGGACATTCTACCTCTTCATCTACAAGAGCGAACCAACCTCGACGCAAGTGCTCGTGCAAGCTACATCAAGAAGATGCATGAATATACAAGGCACACCATCGAGCGCCAAGTACAACAACTAGCGACCAAGCTCAACATCAACAAGCAACCCATGGTATTCAACTTTGGTGATCTAGTGTGGCTACATCTTTGCAAGGACCGCTTCCCCAATGAATGCAAGTCCAAGCTTCTCCCTCGCGCCGATGGACCTTTCAAGGTTCTAGCACGCTACAACGACAACGCCTACAAGATCGACCTACCACGAGGCAAGTACAATGTGAGCGACATCTTCAACGTCAAGGACCTCGCACCTTTCCATGGAGATGCACCTTTTGATCCGAGGTCGGATCTCTCCCAAGGGGGGGAGATGATGTGGAGCATCCCTCGCTCATCCCCATGGACGTGCCTACATCTCCCTCAACACCACTTGGACCCATGACAAGAGCCCGAGCTAAGGCTATTGAAGATAAGGTGAACTCACTCCTCTCTGAACTCCCTCTTCCTACTCACGAGAGATGGCTACTACCTCATTCGGAAACTCTGTGTATGATCAGGTGCCTGGAAGCGAGCCACGGAACAACTACATACAAGAGCCAAGACGGCGGGGACCCCAAGCATGATGGACAAGAAGAGCTGCCGTGGAAGCTACAGGCGTCAAACGACCGACCTAGTTCGGACGTCCGACGAGTCCCAGGACACGGACGACCGAGCTCTCCGGACGTCCGGTGCCTGGCTACCCAAACCAAATCTACAAAAGTCCGAGACCCACCGAACAACCGGACGACAAGCATCCGAGCCAAAACTACCAACGACCGACGACCTCTAGACGTTCGGACAGTCACGACGCTCCGGACGACCGACCCCCTCTGGATGACCGACGCGGCCACGTCAGAGCTGAATCTACGGACGTCCGAGCACGACCGGACGACCGGACCGTCCTGAGCCTCCGGACGTCCGACACCTGAGTGACCGCACCCTCGGGCTGGAGCCCTCGTATCCTTTCACTTTAACTTCCATTTGCACTAACACTATAAATAGGACGCCCCCACCTCCTGGTACGGTAGCATTGGTTTAGCTCATATTTTGTGTGAGAGCCTTGCTCATCCACTTGGTTACTTCTCCTCGGAGCTCACGACCTCTTCGGAGAAGATCCCCCAAGCGGATTCAAGACCCCTTTCTAGGGAAGACTATCAAGACCTCCGTATGGAGAAGAACGGTTCCTTTGTATCCTTACCTTTGTTGATTGTGGATCATATGTTACTCTCTGTTGTCGGTGATCTAGCACTCGTGTGATTGATTCTATGTCGGTTTAGTGTTCCTCCCTCTCGTGTTCCCCGTGTTTCCCCTTTTGCTTCTGCGTGTTCTTCGTGATTCCCCGTAGGATCCACTCCAAACGTGAAAGACCGTCCACATAGGGTTACACCCTACATCATCTTGGTATCATGAGCCACGTTGATCATGTTTTGGAGCCCCTACCCCGTGTTTTCTAGCTTGATTTTGTTGTTTTTGTCCTAAATTCGAATATCCCCACCAAAACTAGCCCCAAAATTTTTTGCAATTTGTTTGTGAGTTGAGATTTTGTTGGATTTGGTCCATGGATTTGTGTTGCTGCGTGTCGATCTAGCTTTCCCCACCCTTCCCACCCTTTTCCATCCACCAAATCACTTGATTTCGACCTCACCATTTCCTTCTTCCCCGAAATCTCGCAGTTCATCCCGAGCCGATTTTCGCCAGGCTCCGGACGACCGGAAAAGGTCGGACGTCCGACGACGACCGGACGACCGTAAAAGCCCGGACGTCCCTAAAAACCCTGACGAAACTGAACTTTGTCAGCTCGCCACCACCTCAACCCCACATTCCACCACACCTTCCAAACCAACATACACAAACATCTTCCCCGATACCTCCTATCACGATTTTGACACATTTTGGTCCTTGAGAATTTGAGTTGTGGCTTCCGTACCCTTTTGTGTTTCGGCTATCTAGGTGCAGTTCGACTTTACCATCACCACGGCTCAACTTTGCAAGGGTCTCATCATCGCCAAGGACGGTAACTTCGATGACATCTTTGTCAAACATTGCATTTGCATTGATACCCACATAGTCCCTACTTTTGCGTAGCTTACCCATCGAGACTAGTCGTTGAGTATTGCAGGCAACGTGACTTGTGCACATTAGTGATCATACTCCATAGCATACATATCATACAATAGTGGTGCATATCTTGAGATCAACTTGTGTGTTTCAAAGTTGTCATTGCATACGCATTTGCTATCTTGGTTAGTGAAGTTTTGCATGAGAAAAGAGCTCAAAAGTGAAAGAGCAACCCAAGCTTTTAAGCAAAGAGGAAAGATAAGTAAAGAGCTTATAAGCAAGAACCATAGCATCATACAACATTAAGATTTTCATATCCGATCATCTTGGATCATAGCACCGAAATATCATACATATAGAATACTTGGGATAGAGATCGTTGCATTTTTGCCTAGTAGGTTGTGCACAAGTTTGCGTATCCGCCTATTGTGCAATCGTGCTAGCGTCTCTCTAGTATTGTGCAACAAGAGCATTTCGTGGTTTCCACATTTTGGCTCAATTTTGGATTGCACAATCCCATTTATCTACTTGTGTGTGTGTTTCCGTGTACCCATACTTGCTTGGTCTACTTGTTGCATTTGCAAATTTGTGAATCTTTTCCAACATTATTGAAGCTCACTTACTATTGCATCAAATTTTTGCCACCATCCTAACCAAGCTCCGCCATAAGCTTTTACGTGTGTAGGTGTGAGAACTGACAAGAATTGGTACCAAAAGTGCTATTTCATAGTCCACATTTGAGTAAACTTGATTCATCTTCAACTTCGGTCAAGGTACATTTGGTACACGTTCTTTTCCTTCTACCACTTACATTTTTATTGAAATGATGGATAGGCCAAGTTCTTCTACAAATCCACCTCTCATCGAGAACGGCGATGACATGTCATCATTCTTCACAAAGAGCCACCTCTTTGGTGCTCAAAGGGCGTTACACCAAGAGCAACAAGCTATGAGCGACCGCATCGACAACCTCGCCACCGACTTGCGACTCTCCGAGCAACATACAAGAGACTACTTCGACAACAAGTTCGACTCTCACAAGCAAGAGAATGATGCAAGAATGGACGAGATCCGCGCCTTGATGAGGAACCGGCATCCTTCCATTTCTTCATCCTCAAGACGGAGCCGCTCGAGTCGACACTCCGACGACACCTTCTCCGACTCAAGCACACCGTCATCGAACACTCTTCGATGAGCCGCGCGTCAAGATCATCATGCATCTCTCAACCCGCTACATGACAAGCAGTCTCAAGAGCAAGTCAATGAGCAAGTCCATCGTCCTCAATCAAACCAAGTCGCTTTTGCTCAAGCTCAAGAACGACAACGACTAAGGCGCCAAGAAGAAGAACGAGCACGTCTACACCAAGAGGAACAAGACGCCGAGGCTCAACGTCTTCAACAACAACAACGTGAAGCGCAAGCTCTTGAGGCGCAACGTGCCCTTCGAGATTCGAGCCGAGCCATTGCCAACTGCAATCGCGAGCAGTGCAATCAAGGGGAAGCCCTTCGAGAAGAAATCCAAGAGAGGAACTACCAACCGCGTGTGCAACGTCAAGCTCTACAAGGTCCTCCACAAGCTCGTCAAGCTCCACCTCAACCTCAAGTTCAACAAGAGCAAGTTGATCATGGACTTCCTCCGCGCCAAGAGCAACATGAGGTTGACTATCCTCCACGTCAAGGACATCACCATCACCATCACCAACAACACAATGAAGAGCAACGCTATGGCAAGCTCAAGTTCACAATGCCCAAGTTCAATGGAAGCAATGATCTCGAAGAGTACCTCTCATGGGCATTGAAGGTCGACAAAATCTTTCATTTGCATAACTATGAGGAAGAGAAGAAGATCGCTATGGCATCACTTGAGTTCCAAGACTATGTGCTCATATGGTGGGAACAAGTACTTGAATGCCGTCAAGCAAGAGGTGAACCACCAATCACCACTTGGGCTCAAATGAAGGATGTCATGCGCGCACGCTTTGTGCCAACCTACTACAACCGCGATCTCTTCAAGAAGCTACAACTCCTCAAGCAAGGAACAAAGAGTGTTGAAGAATACTACAAGGAAATGGAGATAGCCATGATTCGAGCCAATGTCATGGAAGATGATGAGCAAACAATGGCATGTTTCTTGAATGGACTCAATCATCCCATCAAGAAGATTGCCGACTTCCAACCCTATTCAAACCTCATTGAGCTCATACATCAAGCAACTAAGGCGGAACGTCAAGTGCAAGATGACTTCAAGTACGCCAAGTACTCATCCAAGACCTACGGTTTCTCCAACACCCAAGCTTCACCGACTCCTTCAACATCTACATCAACCAAACCTTCTCCAAGCAACGACGACAAGTCAAGTTACAAGAAAACTTTGGCAAGTTCAAGTCGTCTTCCTCCTACTACAAGCAACTTCAAGCCGCGTGCTTCATCATCTACTCCAACCGATGAGACCGTCAAAACAAGCTCCTTCAAGTGTTTCACTTGCGGCGTCCGAGGCCACAAGTCCTTCCAATGCACGAACAAGCGCACCATGATCCTCAACGACGACGGCACATATGACTCAATGAGTGAAGAGGAGATGGAAGCCCTTGAGCAAGTGGCCATGCACCGGCGCGTGAACAAAGATGAAGATGATCAAGTCTTTTGTGATGAGGATCCGAGCCCCTCTCGTTGTCTCTAAAGTCTTGACACTTCAACATCAACAAGAAGAAGACCAACAATGCCACATCTTCCACACTAAGGCCGGCATCAATGGTAGGTCCGTCAAGGTCATCATCGATGGAGGTAGTTGCCACAACTTGGCAAGTGAAGAACTATGTTCCAAGCTTCAATTGGTCAAGAGGAAGCACCCGCACCCCTACAAGGTTCAATGGCTAAGTGACTCCGACACTATATGAGTCGAGCATACGGTCCAAGTCTCTTTCAAAATTGGAGCTTATGAAGACACTTTGGAGTGTGATGTGGTCCCAATGACCATTTGCCACCTCCTTCTTGGTCGACCATGGCAATTTGACCGTGGTGTCATCCACCATGGGCGTACCAATCACTATAGCTTCAAAATGAAAGGGAAGGAATATGTGCTACGACCTATGTCTCCTAGTCAAGTGATAGCCGACAAGCAAGCCACCAATCATGGAGAGAAGAGTGACAAAGTGACACACCCAAAATTGAGTGAGAGCCACAAGCCAAATTTGAGCGCCTCTTCGCCTAGAGAGAAAAACCTCATCCTATTTGACACCAAAAGTGAGATAAGAGAAGTGTGTGAGAACCCATTGAGTGTGATGCACTTTGTCCTTGTGTGCAAAGATGGAGAGCCAACAACTAACACCTCTCATGAGTTACCTTTAATGCTTCAATCTCTTTTGCAAGAATTCAAAGATGTTTTCCCTGATGAGCTACCTCCGGGTCTACCACCACTACAAGGCATTGAGCATCGAATCGACCTCATCCCCGGAGCGCCACTTCCAAACAAACCTCCATACCGTGTCAATCCCGAAGAAACCAAGGAGATTCAACGGCAAGTACAATAACTCATCGACAACGGTCATGTATGTGAAAGCTTAAGCCGTTGCGCCGTTCCCGTTATACTTGTGCCTAAGCCCGATGGAAGTTTCCGCTTGTGTTCCGATTGCAGACCCATAAATGACATTACCGTTCGATATAGGCATCCCATTCCTCGCTTAGACGATATGCTTGATGAACTTAGTGGAGCCAACTTTTTCTCAAAAATTGATCTTAAAAGTGGCTATTATCAAATCCGCATTCAGGAAGGTGATGAATGGAAAACCGCTTTCAAAACAAAATTTGGCTTATATGAGTGGTTAGTGATGCCTATGGGTTTGTCGAAGCACCCGGAACTTTCGTGCGTCTTATGGATCATGTGCTTAGACCTTACATTGGAGTCTTCATTGTGGTTTACTTTGATGATATCCTTGTGTTTAGCAAAACCATGAAAGAGCACATTGATCATGTTAAATCTGTGTTGCAAACCCTCCGCAAGGAAAGCCTTTATGCAAACTTGAAAAAATGCACTTTTGGCGTTGACAAAGTGGTTTTCTTAGGTTTTGTTGTCTCTTCCAAGGGTGTCCATGTTGATGAAACTAAGATTAAAGAAATTAAAACTTGGCCCCAACCCACCAATTTGCAACAAGTGTGTAGCTTTCTTGGTCTTGCAGGATTTTATCGCCGCTTTGTGAAAAACTTTAGCACAATTGCCGCTCCTTTGCGTGCTTTGAGTAAGAAGAATGCACCTTTTGTTTGGGGATCTTTGCAATCCACCGCTTTTGATGAGCTCAAGTCTTTGCTTACTCATGCTCTGATTCTTACTTTGCCCAATTTTGAGAAAACTTTTGAGGTTCATTGTGATGCAAGTGGTACGGGAATTGGCGGAGTTTTGATGCAAGAAAAATGAGCCATTGCTTATTTTAGTGAAAAACTCTCCGGTGCTCAACTTAACTATCCCATCTATGACAAAGAATTATATGCTTTAGAGCGTGTGCTACATGTTTGGGAACATTATCTTAGACCTCGTGAGTTTGTCATACACACCGATCATGAAACGCTTAAATACTTAAAAGGTCAAACTAAATCGAACAAGCGCCACGCCAAATGGAGTGAATTCATTGAATCTTTTCCTTATGTGATCAAGTACATTAAGGGTAAAGAAAATGTTGTTGCGGATGCACTTTCACGCATATGCATGCTTGTCACTAAACTTGAGTTGAATGTTATTGGTTTTGAGCATATAAAAGACTTATATGAGCATGATCCTTCTTTTGCTACTCATTATGCTAAGTGTTTGACACACATGTCTTGGGAACGATACTACATAAAGGATGATTATCTTATGAGAGCTAACAAACTTTGCATTCCCGAGTCTTCTCTTCGTTTGCTCCTTTTGCAAGAGGCTCATGGAGGTGGACTCATGGGACACTTTGGACGCGACAAGAATTTCGCCACGCTCTCCAAGAACTACTTTTGGCCCAAGATGTTCCGTGACGTCTCACGCTTCACCAACCGTTGCTCTACATGTCGCAAAGCTAAGTCAAAAGCTCAATCCCATGGTCTTTACATGCCCCTTCCTATTCCTTATCAACCTTGGGAAGACATTAGCATGGATTTTGTAGTTGGTTTGCCTAGAACTCAAAATGGCAAGGATTCCGTCTTTGTTGTTGTGGACCGATTTTCTAAGATGGCACATTTCATTCCTTGCAACAAGATAGACGATGCTTCACATATTGCCAATATCTTTTGTAGGGAAATCTTGCGACTTCATGGAGTGCCAAAGACGATTGTCTCGGACCGCGACGTCAAGTTCTTGAGTTACTTTTGGAAGACCCTATGCGCCAAGCTCGGAATCAAGCTTTTGTTCTCTTCGAAATACCATCCTCAAACCGACGGCCAAACGGAGGTGACGAACCGTACACTCTCCACTCTACTTCACGTGTTGATCAAGAAGAACATCAAGGAGTGGGAGGCGTGTCTACCCATCGCCGAGTACGCCTACAACCGTGCAAGACATTCCACGACCGGCAAGTCCCCCTTCGAGGTCGTCTACGGCTTCAACCCTTTGTCCCCATTAGACATTCGACCTCTTCCTCTACAAGAGCGAACCAACCTCGACGCAAGTGCTCGTGCAAGCTACATCAAGAAGATGCATGAAGATACAAGGCACACCATCGAGCGCCAAGTACAACAACTAGCGACCAAGCTCAACATCAACAAGCAACCCATGGTATTCAACATTGGTGATCTAGTGTGGCTACATCTTCGCAAGGACCGCTTCCCCAACGAACGCAAGTCCAAGCTTCTCCCTCGCGCCGATGGACCTTTCAAGGTTCTAGCATGCTACAACAACAACGCCTACAAGATCGACCTACCACGAGGCAAGTACAATGTGAGCGACATCTTCAACGTCAAGGACCTCGCACCTTTCCATGGAGATGCACCTTTTGATCCGAGGTCGGATCTCTCCCAAGGGGAGGAGATGATGTGGAGCATCCCTCGCTCATCCCCATGGACGTGCCTACATCTCCCTCAACACCACTTGGACCCATGACAAGAGCCCGAGCTAAGGCTATTGAAGATAAGGTGAACTCACTCCTCTCCGAACTCCCTCTTCCTACTCACAAGACATGGCTACTACCTCATTCGAAAACTCTGTGTGTGATCAGGTGCCTGGAAGCGAGCCACGGAACAGCTACATACAAGAGCCAAGACGGCGAGGACCCCAAGCATGATGGACAAGAAGAGCTGTCGTGGAAGCTACAGGCGTCAAACGACCGACCCAGTCCGGACGTCCGACGAGTCCTACGACACGGACGACCGAGCTCTCCGGATGTTCGGTGCCTGGCCACCCAAACCAAATCTACGGAAGTCCGAGACCCACCGGACGACCGGACGACAAGCATCCGAGCCAAAACTACGGACGACCGACGACCTCCAGACGTCCGGACAGTCACGACGCTCCGGACGACCGACCCCCTCCGGACGACCGACGCGGCCACGTCAGAGCTGAATCTACGGACGTCCGAGCACGACCGGACGACCGGACCGTCCTGAGCCTCCGGACGTCCGACGCCTTCCGGACGTCCGGCACCTGAGTGACCGCACCCTCGGGCTGGAGCCCTTGTATCCCTTCACTTTGACTTCCATTTGTACTAAGACTATAAATAGGACGCCCCCACCTCCTGGTACGGCAGCATTGGTTTAGCTCATATTTTGTGTGAGAGCCTTGCTCATCCACTTGGTTACTTCTCCTCGGACCTCACGGCCTCTTCGGAGAAGATCCCCCAAGCGGATTCAAGACCCCTTTCTAGGGAAGACTATCAAGACCTCCGTACGGAGAAGAACGGTTCCTTTGTATCCTTACCTTTATTGATTGTGGATCATATGTTACTCTATGTTGTCGGTGATCTAGCACTCGTGTGATTGATTCTATGTCGGTTTAGTGTTCCTCCCTCTCGTGTTCCCCGTGTTTCCCCTTTTGCTTCTGCGTGTTCTTCGTGATTCCCCGTAGGATCCATTCCAAACGTGAAAGATCGTCCACATAGGGTTCCACCCTACATCATATCCTTCCAAGGAACACTAGGTACACGCAAAGGCATATATAAACCATGAGGATTGAGTCGTGACTTAGCTTTTTGACATGTAGTGCAGCGAGTAATAAAACGCTCAACATCCCGTCTCATCTTTGGCCAAAAGAAATGTGTAGCAAGTACGTCCTCTATCTTCTTCACGCCAAAGTGTCCCATTAATCCCCCTCCATACGCCTCCTGCAACAACAAAAGACGAACACACCTAGCTGGAATGCATAGCTTGTTAGCACGAAACACAAATCCATCATTAACGACAAACTTGTTCCATGTTCTCCCTTCTTTACAATTCTGAAATACATCTTTAAAATCAGCATCATGCACATATTAATCTTTGATGGTCTCCAAACGAAATATTTTGAAGTCAAGTTATGAAAGCATAGTATAGCGACGAGACAATGCATCAGCAATAACATTTTCTTTACCCTTCTTGTGTTTAATAACATAAGGGAAAGTCTCAATGAATTTAACCCATTTAGCATGTCTACAATTCAGTTTAGCTTGACTTTTAATATGTTTCAAAGATTCATGATCAGAATGTATAACAAATTCTTTGGGCCATAAATAATGTTGCCAGGTCTCTAAAGTCCGAACAAGAGCATATAATTCTTTATCATAAGTAGAATAATTCAGACTAGGCCCACTCAATTTTTCAGAAAAATACGCAATAGGTTTGCCATCTTGTAATAACACACCACCTAATCAAATTCCACTAGCATCACATTCAAGCTCAAAAGTCTTACTAAATCAGGAAGTTGGAGTAAAGGAGCATGTGTCAACTTATCTTTCAATACCGTGTAGGCTTCTTCCTGTGCGGTACCCCAAACAAAAGGAACATCCTTCTTTGTAAGCTCATTGAGAGGTGCAACAATGGTGGTGAAATCTCTCACAAAACGCCTATAGAATCCAGCAAGGCCAAGAAAACTCCTCACTTGTGTGACCGTTTTGGGCTGCGGAGTAAGCTTGGGGGATGAGCAAGGCTCTCACACAAATATGAGCTAAACCAATGCTAACTCTAACTAGGAGGAGGTGGGGGAGTATATATAGTGCTAGCCCACGAAGGGGTAAGTGAGAGGGGGATACATGGGCCCTTGGCCCGTTCTCTGCGCACAGGCGGGCCAGAAGTTCCGGGTGGGGCCAGAAGTTCCGGGCTCCGAAAGTTCCGGGCAGGTTCCGGCCGGGTTCCGGGCTATCCAGAGAGTTGGCGCGCTCGGGGCTGGTCTGGACTCCGGGGGCCGGAGGTTCCGGGCAGGCCGGAAGGTCCGGGGGGGCGGAAGTTCCGGGCAGGCCGGAAGGTCCGGGCTTTCCAGAAGCTTGTCCCTGCTTCTTCTTCCTTCTCCTCTTCCATGCTTGGCCTTGGTCCTTGGATCCTCCATGGTCGTCTCGGTTGTACCTGAGTGTATGCAAGGTCCATGCATGAGGTAGTATCCATGTCTCACATGTGGAAAGTGAAGGTTCGAAGAGGAGTGAGTTCACCTTGTGCCCAATGGCGTATGGTCGAGGTCTCGTCATATGTCCTCTTGGGTCTTGGAGAGCAGTCAGAGTGTACATGGGGATGAACGTGGGATGCTCCGCATCATCTCCCCCCCCCCTCTTGGGAAAGATCCGACCTCGGATCGCGATCCTCGTCACCATGGTAATGGTTGTCGTGGATGGACTTATAGTTGGACGAAGTTGAAGACATGGCGCAATCCAAGTAGTCCAAGGTGTCACTGGAGTGATAGACAAGCAAAAAGAGCAAACACAAGCGACACTCGGAAATACAATGGTTAGCGCACACAAAGTGTCCATCATGTAAGAATGAGTCCGTTCGGCAAGATAGTGCGTGGCAAGACACATGATGCTTATCAAGATGATCTAGAATGATATGCAAAGCATTCATGGGGTAATTAGCATGGTGCACAAAGCGACAAATTCTACCATTGTGCAAAATGATGTCATAATGGGATGGTTTATCAAGAGCATGAACATGGTAATTGTTGCTCAATGTGATTATGTTGTCATGCAATTTATGATGGGCAATATGATGTATGAATATGACATCAAGGAAGATCACAACAAATTTGCTAAGGAAATGCACAAGCTCAAATATCATGGATGACATGGCAATACAAGATGCAACAAGGCAATCATAATGTGAGTCAATCCATGCATAGGGTGCAAACTTGTGGTGAGTATGATATGTCCATCGAGCATGACATGCATGAGCGCAATCAACAAATATCGAGGTGTTGGTGTACCAATGCTCGATGTCGAGGCAAGAGTGGAAGTTTGAAGGTGCATCCAATAAGCACGAGCGCTCCTCAATGTGAAGGTTAATAGAGCCAATCTCCCATGTCGCTCCTCCATCCAATAGATGTAACATGTAGACAACAAGAAGGAAACAACAATGAAAGAGTGACCCATCCAATATGCGTATTTGAGGATGGCTCAAAGAGAAGGAGTTCACCTTTATGAGGATGTCGAAAATGTTGGTGTCGCACATCATGTATGCTTTCACGTAGCCAATATGTCTCATGACGGTAATGCCTTGTGTATCCCTCAAAACGAAAGAACATGACAAACACTCAAAAAAACAAATGAGGTTAGCGAAAGTGCAAAACCTATCATTCGGGTGGTAATATACCCAACAAGTGTATGCAATATGCTCATCATAAGAAGGTACAAGGGAGCATTTCATAGTATGGAGGCATATGATGCAAGAACAACCAAATACAAGGTGCTCAATCAAACAAGCATGCATCAGAAGTAAAGTGTCCAAGTCTCCAAAAGCACTAAGCATACATGCAACAATTGGAGGCAAGCGATAATGAACAAGATGTATCATGTGAGAGGCATGAACAAATATGTCATCAACCCAATAAAGCGAGTAATAGTGGAACATGGGTGATGCAACATAGCAAGCAATCATAGCAATCAAGTTAAGCAAGCTAGTAGTGCGAAGATGCAACATACTAGGAGGAATCATGGCAAGCATGTCATTGGTGCAAATAGTGTGCATGAATAATTCACATGACATAGCACTAGCATGAAAACAAGGTATGAGTAGAATGGCATGAATGTATTGGCGAGAGGCCATATGTAAATAGCAATGGGTCATCATGACTCTCCCAACACAACAAGCATCGATAGCATGGGGCACATGATAAACATGGCAATAGCAACAAGGATCTCCACCAAGCATGCAAATACACATAGGGTCAATCGTGGGAAGATGCAAGCAAGGGTCACAATTGCATGGCAAAGGCATAGAAGCAAGTATAACATGCAAAGTGAACACGGTAAAATGAGCATAAGGGGACAAATGGTAAATAGCCCATAGCCGTGTGAGAGCCAAGTAGAAGAGATGCGTGTAGTCCTTGCGCGAGGGGAACGGTGGGGGGAATCACGAAGAACGCGCGGAAGAACACGAGGAAATCATGGGGAGGAACGAGAGAAACACTCAACCGACAAGAGATCAATCACACAAGGTCTAGATCATCGAAGCACGAGTAGCACGAGATACAAAGTCAACAACGGATGATACAAGTGGCGGTAGCTCATCTCCGAGAGGAGGTCTTGAATCCACGAGGGATCTTCCCGTAAAGGGGTCTTGAATCCATGGTGGATCTTGTCCGAAGAGGCCGCGGTCTCTCACGAGGAGGAGATCCGTATGGATGAGCAAAGCTCTATCTCTAAATGAGATATCACAATGCTAACCCTAAAACGTAGGTGGAGGGGAAGTATATATAGTCTAAGGGGCGAAGGGGTACATGGGCCTCGACCTAGATGCGCTGCACACAGGCAGGGGAGGCTGGATGTCCGGGCTGGGGGCCGGATGTCCAGGGCTTCGCGAGGTGCCGGATGTTCGGGCTGGGAGGCCGGATGTCCGGGCTGGCCTGGGTCTTCCAGATGCATTTGGTGATGGAGGTGCCGGATTTCCGGGAGAAGGGGCTGGATGTCCGATGGCTCGCGAGGGGTCGGATGTCCGGGCCTGGGGACCGGATGTCCGGGCTGGCTTGGCTGATTCTGGAGCTTCCTGGATAGATGGGGGGCCAGATTTCCGGGCGATGGGCCGGATTTCCGGGCCTGGCCGGATGTCCGGGCTGTGGCCGGATGTCCGGGCCTGTAGCAGCTGGCTCTTCTTCCTTCTCCTCTTCCATGCTTCTGCGCACACTCGGTCTTGGTCCTTGGGTTCTCCATGGTCTCCTCGGGTGTACCTGAGTATGCACAAGGTCCGCGCTTGAAGTAGCAACCATGTCTCTCGTGTGGAAAGTGAAGGTTTAGAGAGGAGCGAGTTCACCTTGTGTCCAGTGGCGTATAGTCGAGGTCTCATCTTATGTATCCTTGGGGCTTGGAGGGTAGTCGGAGTGTACATGGGGATGAACGTGGGATGCTCCGCATCATATCCCCCCCCTTGGGAAAGATCCGACCTCGGATCGTGATCCTCATCACCATGGAAACAGTTGTCGTGGACGGACTTGTAGTTGGACATCGACGAAGGCATTGCGCAATCCAAGTAGTGCTTGATAGAGGCGGAGGTGTCCCGTCTTTCGATGAGATGATGGATTTCGCTTTGGTGGAAGTCGACTTTGACGATCCGACTACGAACGTGCGAGGACGTCGCGCCTTAGCAATTGCTAAACCAACTCCGAGAGGTTATTGACCACGCCGGAGCACGATCAACCTGACCACGAGGGTCTATTTCCTGCGAGCAAACGAAGAACAAGCAAGAAACTGAGATTGCAATCTGGATATCGCGAATATGAGATGAAAGCTTTATTGATCAAGGTGGGGTTCTGTGACGCCTTTGTCTGGTCGTTGAACACAAACGAAGTACGCGAAGTTGCAGCTATGGCGAACTTTTAATCTAAACAAAACCCAAAAATAATGTTCCTATAACTACTAGGATGTGGTGGTAAAACGCTCACAGTAAAGCAAATATCAATGTCTTACAAGTTCTTACCATGCAGCAGGCGGTGATCGGCAACCAGCGGTGTCAAGTAACTCCGAATATTGAGTAAAGCGATTGCCAGTGGAGTGTACGTATACACGGTGTAGAAATATGTGGAGCTGGGTTGGCTATATATGGTAGCAAAAGATTAGCAATAATCAATTCAAAGATGCAATGTTGAATAAACGCTCAACGACGGTATTGTGCTGGTCCTAGGCTAGACCGGACTAGAGACGCGAGCCTAGAACACTAATAAGGTCACGGCGTAGCACAACTAGCATCAATGAAGGATACTAAGTAGCTCTTGATAGCAAGATATAAGTGAAGATCACAACGGCAGTGAAGATAATGATGAAAAACAACTGCCAAGCAGGATATACAACAACTCTCTCTCCAACTTTCCTCTTGAAAAGTTTGAGACAATTTTCTGATAAATTCTTTCAAAGAATGCTACTAACTCAAGCTTTCCAATGCAAAAAGAATCACTCAATTCCGAGTTGATATGAGGAGTCAAAGAATTCTAAAACTGGCCTGAAAATTGGAACAAGTTGTGTTCCCGAACTTCGGAGGGCAAAAAGACCTATTTAAAAGCTGATTTTGAGGTGTCAAATATTGAACTAGCTTCTGCAACTATTTAGATGCGACTTCGTATGAGGAAGATACACCTGTTTTACTGAACAGTGCGCAAAACAGATTCCAATCCGAATTCAGGTACGAGATTGATTCTAGATAGATCCAATTTTTTTTTCTTCTCTCTTTTTTTTCTCACGCTTTTTTTTTCTTTTTCTTCTCCTTTTTTTCTCTGACTTTTTTTTCTCTCTTTTTTTCTCTCTTTTTTTCTCCCTCTTTCCAAAACAAACTAGATCTCAACTATTATTATGACAATGAATGGTGGGTAGCACGTGGTGGAAATTGATGGATGGGTGGTGGACAGCGGAAGAGATAATGATGCAGCGGTGGCGTGACTAATGTGAACAGAACTCGAAACTCTAAACGAACTAGACACTAAGACCAGCAACTCGACACGACGATGCAACCGATAATTCAACTATGCAAGCAATGAAAAGAAAATTGCAAAGGCTCAGATTGGCTTGGACCAAGGATGAATAGATTTAACTCTTTTTTGTGGCTTTTTCTTGGACAATAGGTAAGAAAATAAATCTAATCTAGGAAAACTGGAAATTCTCACCGAGCAACCTGAAAACTGATACCACTTGATAGAGGCGAGGGTGTCCCGATCTTTCGATGAGATGATAACTATCGATTTGGTGGAGACGACTTTGACAATCCGACTACAAACATGCAACGACGTTGTGCCTTAGCAATCGCTAAACCAACTCCGAGAGGTTATTGACCACGCCGGAGCACGATCAACCTGACCACGAAGGTCTATTCCTGCAAGCAATCGAAGAACAAGCAAGAATATGATAAAAGCAATCTGAATATCGCGAATATGTATGAAGTATTGATTATGGTGGGGATCCGAAAAGTGGTCTTGGTCTGGTCGTTGGACACAAACGAAGCACACGAAGTTGCAATGGCTAACTTTTAACTAAACAAATCCCAAGGAAAAGCTACTAGATGGATCTACTTATATAGGAGCAAGGGGTGGCGGCCAAGGAGGTGGGAGGACGTCCCAAGGCAGCCTAAAACTAAATCTAGGTCGTACAAGGCCAATGGGCCCAAGTGGAGGTGATGTAACACCTTTGGACTTGTAGTTTGACTCGGATTCTGCTGCAGCATCAGATTGTTTCGTCCACAACTCAATGCTCCGGACGAATTTGAAGGTGATTCCAATTGGGTTGGAAAGTGCACGAAATCTAGTTTCCAACAAAAAAAGAATCACCCAATTCAGAGTCCGTATGAAAAACTTATGTGCGTTTTGAGTCAGGTATGTCTGTGCAGTCCGAATCTGAATCCAGAACGTGAGAGACTTGGACTCTATCTTCTCTTGGGCCAAAAGTGACGTGAGAGAACTTTTTGGACAGCAAATAAACATCTCTTTCTTCCTTATCTTCATATGTGGATTGTACAAATGTCCCATACACCTGCAATTAGACAAAACACAAAAGTGTGTGAAGTATTTTTGTTCTGGATAACATAAATAGATTATTGAATAGTTTGCACTAGAAATCACCTGACAAATATGCATATATGCAATATTTTTGGTCATATCCAAGGTAGTCATGTCCTCATCACCAAGGTGTCGCCGGAGTGATAGACATGCAAAAAGAGCAAACACAAGCAACACTCGAAAATACAATGGTTAGCCCACACAAAGTGTCCATCATGCAAGAATGAGTCTGTGCGGCAAGATAGTTCGTGATAAAGCGCATGAAGCTTATCAAGATGATCTAGAATGGTATGCAAAGCATTCATGGGAACAAATGCAATCATTGTGCACACAATTGTGTTATGAGTATGACCAATGCAACCACAATGCAAAATGATGTCATAATGGGATGGTTTATCAAATGCATGAACATGGCAATGGGTGCTCAATATGTGAATATTATCATGCAATTGATGGTCGACAATATGATCATTATGTATGAATATGCCATCAAGGAAGATCACAACAAAATTGCTAAGGAAGTGAACAAGCTCATAGATCATGGATGACATGGCAATACAAGATGCAACAAGGCAATCATAATGTGAGTCAATCCATGCATAGGGTGCAAACTTGTGGTGAGTATGGTATGTCCATCGAGCATGACATGTATGAGCACAATCAACAAATATGGAGGTGTTGGTGTACCAAAGCTCGATGTCGAGGCATGAGTGGAGGTTCGAAGGTGCATCCAATAAGTGCGAGCGCTCCTCAATGTGAAGGTCCATGTAGCCAATCTCCAATGTCGCTCCTCCGTTCACGAGATGTATAATGTAGGCAACAAGAAGGAAACAACAATGAAAGAGTGACCCATCCCATATGCGTATTTGAGGATGGCTCAAAGGGAAGGAGTTCACCTTTAGGAGTTTCTCAAGGATGATGTAGTTGCGCATCGAGTATGCCTTCTCATAACCAAAATGTCTCGTGATCGTATCGCCTTGTGAATCCTTCAAAACGAAAGAACATGACAAACACTCGGAAAAACAAATGAGGTTAGCGAAAGTGCAAAACCTATCATTCGTGTGGTAAGATACCAAACAAGTGTATGCATCATGCTCATCATAAGAAAGGACAAGGGAGCATTTCATAGTATGGAGGCATAAGATGCAAGAACAACCAAATACAAGAGGCTCAATCAAACAATCATGCATCACAAGTAAAGTGTCCAAGTCTCCAAGATCAATAAGCATAGCAAGTTGGCACTCAATACAAGGTGATATGAGAGATGCAACTAATGGAGACAAGAGGCAATGATCATGACAAATCAAGTGAGAGGCATCAACATATATGTCATCAACCCAAGAAAGCCAGTAAGAGTGGAACATGGGTGATGCAACCAAGCAAGTAATCATAACAATCAAGTCAAGCAAGCTAGTAGTGCGAAGATGCAACATACTAGGAGGAATCATGGCAAGCATGTCATTGGTGCAAATAGTGTACATGAATAATTCACATGTCATAGTATAGGCATGAAAGCAAGATATGAGTAAAGTAGGTTCATGGTGTTGGTAAGAAGTCCTATGTAAATAGCAATGTAACATCATGACTCTCCCAACACAAGAATCAACAATAGCATGAGGCACATGATAAACACGGCAATAGCAACAAGGATCTCCACCAAGCATGCAAATACACGTAGGAGTATCATAATGGTGCATCATGGGTAAATGCAAGCAAGGGTCACAATTGCATGGCAAAATCATGTAACGAGGCATAACATGCAAAGTGAACACGGTAAAATGAGCATAAGGTGACAAGTGGTAAATGGCCCATAGCCATGTGAGAGCCAAGCAGAAGAGATGCGCGTAGTCCTTGCGCGAAGGGAATGGTGGTAAGGATAGTCCACGGGATCCCAAGTCATCGTTGCTCTCAAGAGCTCCTTTCCTCAACTCTTGGGATTGAGAGGTTGACGAGTATACATGAGTACCTACACAAAACAAAGACAAAGGGAAAATTGTGAGTGCGTGGTATATGTACACATCATCCATCATGATGCGCACATGCATGTGTCGGTTAGCACAAAATAGCCAATGCTCAAATAAATGAGATGCGTGATATAGAAACATGTCATCCATCATGATAGGTTTGTTGTTATGAATGGCATAATGGAGACTCAAAGGATGTAATGCATCATGAGAAATATATAGAGCATTGTTATTCATGGAATGCATAAGGTGCACGCAATCATGGAAATCATGCAAAGGGTGGAATGCATCAAGATCTCCTAATATGTATGAGGAAACTATGGGGGTCTCCTCATGAGCAAGAGTAGAAACATCACGTGGAGAATATTGACAACATCCAAAACAATGTACAATTGGAACAATGTGATCATGGCATGGCATAGTAGATTAATTGCGCAAATCATGTAAAGGAAGCATGGCAATATCATCACATGAAAAACAAAAGCCAATGACCATCATCTCGTCATCTATGCCATAAGTACAAATGGGATTGATTTTAATGGGGCATGCATAGTTACTATGTTGAGATTGAAATGATGCAATATGGGAAATCTCACTCATAGCATATGACAAGTTCAATGGGTTGTCAAACATGAAGTGACCTATAGAATTTTCACATGATATCCTATGGAGCATAGCATCACAACTAGGCAACTCAACATGCTCATCATCATATTCATCATAAATAGGTAAGTCAAGGCATGAAGAAGTCTCACTAGCATGAAGCATGGCAATAGGTGTGTCAACATCATGGGAGCAATCGATGTCAAGATAGTCCACTAGTGGGACAAGAGAAGTACCATCACCTATGTTACCTTTGGAGCATCGCTCATGTGTTGTAGGTGAGGTGTTGAAGATCCATTCGTTGTCAACTTCGTCTTGATGGAACCATGTGGGGGGTGCATCCTCGTCCACCATGACCATCGTCGTCTCCAATGGAGGAATAGACTCGTCAAGGATAGGCATGTCGTCATGTAGGAGACCTGGCACCAAAGAAGAAAACACACTAGGAGTAGAGGTTAAGTCGTTATAAATCATAGTGGCTTCACGTGCCGTGTCAACTACCTCACTCATTACGTGTTGTGGCTCACTCACTCCCTCAAGGATGCACTCACTCATATGGTTGGTGGAGTCACTCAAATGGCTCTCAACCTCAAATAGGATGTGTGGCATGCTCTCATGTGTGGGGCTAGTGGTGGTCACACTCATCCTCTCATAGGAAATGCTCTCAATGTCACGTATGGTGGAGTCACTGATGTAGACCGGACCTCGTGGCGAGATCCGATCCGTTGTTGCGGCCCGACCTTTCACGACACTCCACCTTCAGCAGTAGTAACCTCTCGCCCACGCACGCGATGTACGCGAAATAGAGGGATTGAACCTTACGGTCCAGCACGAGAGAACCAATCTCGACGACGGCACTCACGCGCAAAACAATTTCCACGAAGAGAAATCGCAACAAAGAGGTTTTCTAAAGCTTCCTCCAAAACTTAGGGATTTTTAGACAGCTTCCCCCAAAACTCGATACGGGTGTCTACCCTAAAAACACATCGTGTTTATTATCGAAATATAACCTGCTTTTACATGGACCGGAACTAGCTATTTATAGAAATAACTTGGAAGAGGCACACACATGTACCTCCTAAAGGCTGGACTCTTTCTAGATTTAAACTAACTTGCCTTTTACATCTCGGCAAGCATGCAAAGACCTACTAAAATAAAGTTTGACTATTTTATTTGATTGCTCCTTGATCTATTTTTTCCAACATGGCGGCCCCCACCCAGACTCATTTAAACTCATGATCTTCCACGTGATAAACTTCCATCTGCGTGTAAGTTTTGGTCGTTCAGGTGGCTGTAACCGTTCAAAGAAATAACTAACGTGATTTATTCCCTTTGAGAAGGAATTAAACTCTTGCACATCCACGTAGTACACAACTTGATGGCTTCTAATTGACTTTTGGCTGGACCCACACCCATGCATGTGTGCTCCTTCACGTCCTGATTTAGGGGAATATAGAAACATAACTCCATACTTGCTCATTATTTGTACAACTGTGTCACGCTTAGATGTGATGCCTACAAATCCATCTTCATCTTGAAAAACATCTGTAGCATATTCAGTACTAGATGAATACGTTGTTGTATCAACAGTGATCATCGCACTTAAATTACACGCGGGCATATCATCCTCTCCTCTTGAAACGAAACCATCCTCGGTTTCGAGTTGATCTCAACAATATTTTTATTTGCAGACTGAACGACGACGATAGTAACAATTGCAGCAGCTTCGGCCTTCTTCCTTTCTTCTTCTTCTTGCTTTTTTATCTTCTCAAGATGTTCTTTCCTCCATGTAATGAAACGCTCCTCATCCATGGGCACAAGATTGCACTTTTTACCCTTCTTGACAGTATATGTGTGTGTGTGATAATCATACACTACATCATGCTCTTTGTACCATGGCTCACCCAACAACAAGTGGCACGAAACCATCGGCGCTGGAATCACATCGCACAAAACCTCGCAAAAGAATTTTCCCAACAAAAACGGTACCTTAGTTTGGTGCATGACAGTGAGCTCTTCATGACCCCAACGGAAAAAGTATGGTTTTGGATGTGCTGTTATTGGTATCTCCAGCTTCTTCACCATCTCGATGCTTGCTGCGTTGATCAAATTCATGTGATCGATCGTCATAGCACATGATCTCTCTCTCACTACCACACGGGTGTGAAAAAGGCCAGTCCAACGACCTTCCTCCTCCAACTGAAATCCATAGCTTAACTTACTGAATAACGATGCACTCGCCATCTTCTCCGTAGTGCCGTGAACAACCTGACGCTCTGAATACCACCTGATGTAGACCGGACCTCGTGGCGAGATTCGATCCGTTGTTGCGGCCCGACCTTTCACGACACTCCACCTTCAGCAGTAGTAACCTCTCGCCCGCGCACGCGATGTACGCGAAATAGAGGGATTGAACCTTACGGTCCAGCACGAGAGAACCAATCTCGACGACGGCACTCACGCGCAAAACAATTTCCACGAAGAGAAATCGCAACAAAGAGGTTTTCTAAAGCTTCCTCCAAAACTTAGGGATTTTTAGACAGCTTCCCCCAAAACTCGATACGGGTGTCTACCCTAAAAACACATCGTGTTTATTATCGAAATATAACCTGCTTTTACATGGACCGGAACTAGCTATTTATAGAAATAACTTGGAAGAGGCACGCACATGTACCTCCTAAAGGCTGGACTCTTTCTAGATTTAAACTAACTTGCCTTTTACATCTCGGCAAGCATGCAAAGACCTACTAAAATAAAGTTTGACTATTTTATTTGATTGCTCCTTGATCTATTTTTTCCAACATGGCGGCCCCCACCCAGACTCATTTAAACTCATGATCTTCCACGTGATAAACTTCCATCTGCGTGTAAGTTTTGGTCGTTCAGGTGGCTGTAACCGTTCAAAGAAATAACTAACGTGATTTATTCCCTTTGAGAAGGAATTAAACTCTTGCACATCCACGTAGTACACAACTTGATGGCTTCTAATTGACTTTTGGCTGGACCCACACCCATGCATGTGTGCTCCTTCACGTCCTGATTTAGGGGAATATAGAAACATAACTCCATACTTGCTCATTATTTGTACAACTGTGTCACGCTTAGATGTGATGCCTACAAATCCATCTTCATCTTGAAAAACATCTGTAGCATATTCAGTACTAGATGAATACGTTGTTGTATCAACAGTGATCATCGCACTTAAATTACACGCGGGCATATCAGTCACTCATGTCATTCATGTGGTGGTGGCTCTCCTCACATGGCACTTGGGGCATCTCAACATATGTGGGTGTCGGAGAGATGTAGGTGCAAATGTCTCCATGCGCGGTCGCGTAGCTTGACTCGGAGTATGAGTCCAATATGGGCGCCGTCTTCATGTTGTTAAAGAGGTTCGCGCTCGTCGCCGTAGTCGAAGGGGATGGCCCTTGCTCGACCATATTGTCACCGTCTTGGTGTTGGAGGCCCATATGATGTGGCACCTCGTAGCTCGTCTCCATGACCGAAGGGAGTTTCCCATGCTCGGCCATCTTCCTTGAGGGGCTTCCGAAGATGGAAGTGTCGCCCTCGCTCGTAGGTAGTCGCCTTGGACTTGATGAAGTCGATGTAGGCGAACTCATGGGAAGTAGGCGAAGATGCCTTGATAGCACTTGGCGAAGATGCCGAAGTGGTTGTTGTAGTCGTAGCACCGTCTTGGTGGTGGTCGTCTCGCGGTCTTCTTTTGTGCTCATGAAGCTTGGACTTGGCGTGAAGTAGGGCTTGTTGGGACTTGTTCATTTGCGCTTGTGGAGCATCTTCGTGATGATGATGTCGTTGTCGTGCTTGAGCTCGTAGAAGATGTCGTTCGCCGTCATCGTGCACATGATGCTTGGAGGTGACTTGCCCTTCATAAAGATGTGGATCACGAACGTGATGGTGGTCGCCATGTAGATGTTGACTTGGACGACTTGCGCTTGCATCTTGTTTGCGCTCTGAAGATGATCGACTTGGTCGCCGCCGCCTTGAAGATGATGAAGGGGAAGTAGACTTGATCAAGGCTCTAATCTCTTCCATCCTTGCATCTTGCTCCTCTTTATGTGCGGAAAGCTTCTTCTCGATGTGCTCTCACAATCTTGATTATGTGCCTTGTATTTGTTGTTGTAGATCAAAGAGTGACGCTTTGGTGATGTAGTTGTTCACGCCGTCGTTGTTGTCATAGACCGGAGAGGAAATGCCTTGCCTATCCATCACAAGACTCGAGCAAATATGAGTGGGAGAAAGAGAAGAACTTATACCAATGTACCTTGACCGAAGTTGACAATGAATCAAGTTCACTCAAATGCGAACAATGAAATAGCACTATTGGTACCAATCCTTGTCGGTTCTCACACCTACACAAGTAAAGCTTATGGTGGAGCTCGGTGAGGATAGTGGCACAAAAAATTTGATGCAAAATGTTAGCAAGAGTCAATAATGTTGAAAGAAATTCACAAATTCACAAGTGAAACAAATGGACCAATGGCAATATGTGGCACACGGAAACACACACACGGATAGATAAATGGGGTCGTGCAACCAAGGAATGAGCACAAAATGTGGAATCCATGGAAAACGCTCGTGTTGCACAACTCAAGAGAGACGCTAGCACGATTGCTCAATAGGCGGATACGACACTTGTGCACAACCTATAAGATGCAAAATGGATATACTTCTATCCCAAGTATGCTATGTATGTATGGTTCCCGGTATTTCTCTCAAGACGATCCAAGATGATCGGATATGACAATCTTATGCACAATGTGGTAGGATGCTATGGCACTTGCTTACAAGCTCTTTTGCTCTTTCTCTTTTGCTTAAAAGCTTTATTTTCTTTTCTTTTTTATATATGGCCACTTTTGCACAATGCACAAACCAAGATAGCAATTGTGTATATGCGGGAACAAACTTGTGACACAAGATATGATAGCAATATATGCACCACGATGATATGGTATGTATGCTATGGGAAGTATGATCACTAATGTGCACAAGTAACGTTGCCGGCAATACTCAAATGGCTAGTCTCGATAGGCGAGTGACGCAAAATGGGCTAGGGGTTAACAATGCAATAGCAAGGGGAATATACAATGGAGGGTTACCACGATACCAAGATGATATGGAGGTTACCGTCCTTGGCGATGATGAGTGGCGGTGTTCTTGATGTAGAAACCAAGGTGATGGAGTCTCGTCCCTAAGTAGCCGAAACACCTTAGGAAACGGAAAA
This sequence comes from Triticum aestivum, assembly GCF_018294505.1. Lineage (NCBI taxonomy): Eukaryota > Viridiplantae > Streptophyta > Magnoliopsida > Poales > Poaceae > Triticum > Triticum aestivum. The sequence continues at coordinate 303,082,145 of NC_057813.1, read as the reverse complement.
AACCGCGAACTCAAAATCTCAAACGTCAAATGTCAAAATGGTGGTAGCGGAAATCGATGGTGGTTTGCACTTGGCAAAGCGGGAGTAGAATGATGGGCTATACACGAGTCGGAGTTGAAGTTTCCGTCCCTAAGTAGCCGAAACACCTTAAGAGACACAAGCCACAACTCAAACAAGCTCAAACAACAATTGGGTTAAGTTGGGTTGGCGAAATGTATGGTGGGCAATGTTATGTGGAAATGGTGATGGTGGTTGATGAAGAAGCAACGGTCTCTAAGTAGCCGAAACACCTTAGGAGACTCAAATCACTACTCAAGCAACCACTAATGCTATAGGGAACAAATTGGGTTAGGTTGCGGAAGTCGGTGGTGGCTATGCGGATGATATGGTGGAGGGCCTAGGCAAACTTGCCAAATTTTCAAAAAAATTGATGAAGTCAAATGATGTTGGTGGTATTTTTGTGGGAAGGGGGATGTCAAGAGCTTCAAAACGAGCTAAAGAACGTCAAAATCGAAGTTCGGATGAATTAGTTATGGCCGAAACAGTGAAACGGTGGAGGCTGAAATGCCAGGGACCGGATATCCGGGGGTTTGGCCGGATTTCCGGGGGCTGATGTCCCGAACCACGCGCGAAATGCACTCCAGGGGCCAGATGTCCAAGCCAATGGCCAGATGTCCGGGCGGGCTGGATGTCCGCTGGTCGGGCCGGATGTCCGGGCTCCCTATCCGAGGATGAACTCGAGGAACTCGATTTTGGGGGGCGGAAATTGATGATTTCGGGGGCAAAATTGCGGAGATTTCATGGATGGAAGGTGGGGAAACTTGGGGAAATGCTAGATCCACTTGAAACCAAGAAAATCCATGGATCAAAATCAACAAAACATCATCAAACCAACAAATCACAAAAAAAATTGGAGGCTATTTTTGGTGGGGATTTTCGGATTTAGGACGAAATCAACAAAATCAAGCTAGAAAAAGAGGGGTAGGGGCTCCAAAAATGTGATCAACGTGGCTCATGATACCAAGATGATGTAGGGCGGAACCCTAGGGGCCGATCTTTCACGTTTGGAGTGGATCCTATGGGGAATCACGAAGAACGCGCGGAAGAACACGAGGAAATCACAAGGAGGAACGAGAGAAACACTCAACCGACAAGAGATCAATCACACAAGGTCTAGATCATCGAAGCACGAGTAGCATGAGATACAAAGTCAACAACGGACGATACAAGTGGCAGTAGCTCATCTCCGAGAGGAGGTCTTGAATCCACGAGGGATCTTCCCGTAAAGGGGTCTTGAATCCATGGTGGATCTTCTCCGAAGAGGCCGTGGTCTCTCACGAGGAGGAGATCCATATGGATGATCAAAGCTATATCTCGAAATGAGATATCACAATGCTAACCCTAAAACGTAGGTGGAGGGGAAGTATATATAGTCTAAGGGGCGAAGGGGTACATGGGCCTCGGCCCAGATGCGCTGCACACAGGCAGGGGAGGCCGGATGTCCGTGCTGGGGGCCGGATGTCCGGGGCTTCGCGAGGTGCCGGATGTCCGGACTGGGAGGCCGGATGTCCGGGCTGGCCTGGGTCTTCCAGATGCATTCGGTGATGGAGGTGCCGGATTTCCGGGAGAAGGGGCCGGATGTCCGCTGGCTCGCGAGGGGACGGATGTCCGGGCCTAGGGACCGGATGTCCGGGCTGGCTTGGCTGATTCTGGAGCTTCCTGGATAGAAGGAGGTGTCGGTGTCAAAACCGGCGGATCTCGGGTAGGGGGTCCCGAACTGTGTGTCTAGGCGGATGGTAACAGGAGACAAGGGACACGATGTTTTACCCAGGTTCGGGCCCTCTTGATGGAGGTAAAACCCTACGTCCTGCTTGATTGATATTGATGATGTGGGTATTACAAGAGTAGATCTGCCACGAGATCAAGGAGGCTAAACCCTAGAAGCTAGCCTATGGTATGATTATTGTTTGTCCTATGGACTAAAGCCATCCGGTTTATATAGACACCGGAGAGGGCTAGGGTTACATAGAGTCGATTACAATGGTAGGAGATCTACATATCCGTATCGCCAAGCTTGCCTTCCACGCCAAGGAAAGTCCCATTCGGACACGGGACGAAGTCTTCAATCTTGTATCTTCATAGTGTTGGAGTCCTGCCGATGATGACAGTTCGGCTATCCGGACACCCACTAGTCGAGGACTCCCTCAGTAGCCCCTGAACCAGGCTTCAATGACGACGAGTCCGGCACGCATATTGTCTTCGGCATTGCAAGGCGGGTTCCTCCTCCGAATAATTCATAGAAGATCGTGAACACCAGGATAGTGTCCGGCTCTGCAAAATAAATTCCACATACCACCGTAGAGAGAATAATATTTACACAAGTTCAATCTGCTGACGAATTTTGTGGCGTGAAGTCACACCACAACCAAGCCTTTACTCGAATCGTTTTTATTATACCACCTCCGCGCGTTTAGCAAAGCAGTTTCCTTGGCACGTCTTGTCGAAGCAGAGATCGTGTTCCCCTTATTCCGGGATTCTCATCAATACGGACGTGGGTAACCCAACCGCGCCCGTTGCCACGCCCCCTCCATCAAAGGCGGGTTCCAAACGGTCACGGGGACGGCTCTTGGTATTCTCCCTCTTTATAATGAGACCAAGGCCCGTTCTTTTTCTTCAATCCTCAATCGAATCCGCCCTGCGCCCCGAGTTCCAACACCCAGGGCTCCAGATTCGGGTACTTTCGACCTTCGACAATGTCCGGCTCCGCCCTACGAGGCCGGTGGATGCCCTCCTCCGTCACGGAAGAGGACGTGCTGAAGCTGAGAGACGCCAGGTACTTAACCTACGAGATTTTGCATAGGTTGCCTGCCCAAGGGCAAGTTATTCCTACTCCCGAGCCCGGCGAGAGTGTCGTGTTCGTGTCTCACCTTCGTCGGGGTTTAGGCTTCCCGATGGATCCCTTCGTGAGGGGGCTCATGTTTTACTATGGGCTGGAATTCCATGACTTGGCTCCGGAGTCCATCCTCCACATCTCATCATTCATTGTCGTCTGCGAAGCCTTCCTCCGCACTACCCCTCACTTCGGCTTGTGGCTCAAAACCTTCAACGTGGAGCCGAAGATGATTGAGGGGCGTCAGGCAGAGTGCGGCGGGGCGGTTATAAGCAAGAGGGCCGATGCTCCATGGCCCGAGGGCTCCTTTTAGGAGGAGCTCGGCTTGTGGCAACAGGAGTGGTTCTATATCACCACTCCCAGGGGCAGCAAGCAGCAGGCCGCCGCCTGCCTTTCGCCCGGGCCCTCCACAACGGCTGACGTCATGGGTCAACAAAGGGCTTGACTGGGGGCCGTCCAAAGACGTACCCCTGTTGCAGGGCCGGATTCGAGATCTCCAAGAAAGGGAGATCAATCTGGTCGTAGTGGCACAGGTTATGCTGATTCGGCGCCTTCTGCCCTGCAAACATCGCCCCCTCCGCCTGTGGGAATTTAATCCGGAGGGACCACGAGCTCTCCAACACTTCATGGGTTTAACACCCGTGGAGACGTACAAACTGTTCTTCGGATCACAAGAGATGCGTTCGGACTTGACCGAGGATGCTGGCCTAAGCTGCAATCGCTCGGATACTCAAGTAAGTAGCCCTGTGTCCGGACACATTGTCCATTTATTTATCATGGGTTTGCCTTTTAAACAGCTATCCCTTGGACAGGAGTGGATAGCGCAAGCGAAACTGATACAGTGTCCGGCCCCCCTCCCTGAGACCACGCCGGATCCCATGTTAATCAAAATGTTGGAGGTTGCACCTTCGGAGGAGGGAGAAGGGGGGCACAGGGAAACTACCACCTCTGCCAAGGAGGCTTTCAGTAAGGGGGGAATCGAGAATCCCTCCCTCCAGGGGGAGAAGAGGACCGCTTCCGAAGACCCGGAGGCCAAGGCCTCAAAGCGGGGAAAGAAATCTGCACCAGAAGGTCCTGTGCCGGGAAGAGCCCCGGCCGCACAGTCTCCCCAAAGGAATCAGCCCTCCAGCGAGCCATAAGTAAAAAGGGGGAGTTTTGGGACATCCCTACTTTATTTCTAAGGGTAATCGAAGTTTTCACCTTGTAGTTCGGATCTCAGCCCTTCTCAGCAGAGCTCATCTTCGGGGGACCTTCGTCCGGAGATGATGGAGAGCGAAACGCCTCCATCTGCTGCCCCGTCAGGCGGGGCGGACGACCCTGAGGTGTCGTCACGGAGGGTCTCCCCGAGTCCGGCGGGGCCGGGGAGTTCGGCACCCACTGAAGTACGGCCGGTGGAGCTGCAGGATTTGCTCGAGAGGGCGTCTATCTCAGAAGATCACCGCACATTAATGAGTATGGTGATTGAAAGGATCTCATCCGCCGAGAGCGGGCTGCATGAGGCCGTCGGAAGTTTGCTGACGGGGTTTGAGGTACGCAAAAAATGACATACCTTTTGACAGTTTTGCACATGGAGTGCGCCCTGTATAGATAGTAGCCCCTGAGACTTGGTATGCTGTCGAAAGCGACAGCGTGCCGAGGATCATAATCTCAGTTATAGAATGTCGCCTTTCCTCTGCAGGTGGCGGAATGTTTGGTGGCCAGCCAGACTGATGGAGTTGCCGAGCTGAAGCGGCAACTCGATGTTGCGGATGCGGACATCACACTGGTCAATAAACGACTTGACGAGTCACAAGGTAGGTGGTTTCTCCGCGGTCACCTAGTAAGGGAGCTGATGCCCGTTCCTTACAATTTGTATGCTTGATGCAGATGGTGCCACTGCTGTGGAAGACCTTCGAGCAGAGCTTGCTCGAGCCAAGGAGCAAGCCAGGGAAAGTGATGCGGCTGCCTCGAAGGCAGCGGAAGAGCTAAAAGGCGAAAAGGCTGCTCACTGCCGAAGCAGGGAGGAGATGGCCGGAATGGCCGTGAAATTGAAAGATGCTACCGACCGCTATGAGGTTCTTGAAAGAGAACGCTGAGCGGAGCAAGAGGACCTGAAGAAGGCCGTCACCGAAGCCAAGGATGCCTGTTGTGCGATGCGGGCTATGAAGGAGGAACTGTGTCAGGCCGGAGACATTGCGGCTGGAAAGCCCTTTCTACTGCGTAGGAAGTTCACGGATCCGAAGTATGCTCAGTTGGGCCAATTGTGGGGTGTGGAGGATCCTTATCTGGATTTGGCGGCGAGTGCGGCGGACGCAGTCGTGCACTTCCAAAGACAGAAGGATCACGAAATGGAAGAGCTTTTCTGGTCTCAATTCCATAGTCCGGAGCATCCACTTCCGTTGACTGGTCGTTTGGCTGAGTGCGCTGAGCTGAATAGATTGTCCGGACTTGCCATGATGGATGTGGTGGCTCATCTGTGGCCAGAAAGGCCCAAGCCGAAGAGTTATTTTGGCTTGTTGCAGCAATTCCTTGGGGCGGTGCCGCATATCGAGGCGATGAAGCGGTCGTCATGCATAGAGGGTGCACGGATGGCTCTCGCCCGTGTTAAGACATACTGGGCGGAGATGGATGCCACCGATGTTGCATCCCGGGGTTCGGACAAAAGCCGATTACCCGGCGAGCACTATTTTGAGGAAGTACTGCAGGGCGCTCGTTTAATAGAGTCGCAGTGCTCGAAAGATGTTATGTTCAAATGACATGTATGATTTGTGAGATCATGTTTATAATGTAACGGCTTTTTATACTTGTGCGTTCAAGTATTGAACTATCTCATGTGCGGTCGTATATGTATGTATAACCTGAAAGATGGCAGTCTTTGGCTTAAGCCCCCACGCACATGGTGCGGGGGTGTTTGCAAAAAAAAGCGCTTTTTCACACTTAATCCAACGTCTTGGTCCTTTGAAGGAGGTGATAGCATAGCAAACTAGGCAACCAGACTATAATGCTTTATCACTTTCACTTAGCCATAGGAGCTCGATGGTGGGGCTACTATATAGCCCCTAGAGGCACCGCGCTCTCCGAACTCGGGGCGCGTATGTGCCTGACCGGGAAGCAGTCCTTCGTCAAAGCGGAGGAATTCTAAACATTCCAGTAGTCGATCGAGTGGTTGACCAGTCTCTCGCTATATCATGACAGTCAGTTTTCGGCTTTCTCTACTGAGGTGCTCGCCCGACCGAACCGGGGCACAATCGCAGTAGTTCTCCTGGTGCTGCGTTAGCCGATGGAGCGGAACGTAAGGCAGCAAAACACAGGAGCCGGGCAAACCCAACATTTGACCAAAGACATGATTCGGAGCTGATGCATATAAGGCCTAACTCGAGACGCCGAACACTCCCTGAGGTATTCGGTCTTTATGATACCGGGCAGAACAATGCCCTAAGCCCCTAGTGTCCAGGTACGGGCGAGAACTTCTGACGCGGCCGATGCCAAAACGCCAGCCTCCTCCTCGGTTATGGTAGGAAACCGGGGGATGTGTATCAACAAGAGACAGTAAGAAAGGTTTACGCAGGGTCTTAATCTGAAAAGAATCCTTGCAACGGGTCCCTGCTGCACGTCTACGCCTGTGTCTCCGTTGTGCTGTATCCTGGACGGGTGTAGCACGTGCTTCATCTGTAAAAGAGAAGAACTTAGTTTGGAAAAAATATCGTGCAAAAGATGTATTTAAAATAAAGTATGATTTGGAAGATGAATAAAGTTGAGCTTTATTGGCTCTCGTTGTTTATACCTGCAGCCCCTTGTAAAGAGGTATGCGGCCGGGAAGCCCCTTGTTTATTTATGCCGGACTCGCCTAACCGTGTCCGAGGTCTGAATGACCTATTTTAGGGGCTTTGACTAGCAAGGTCGGATTAGTGTGTGGCTGTCAAGGCAGTCTCACGTTTTCCGTGGTCGAGGAACACTCGGAGTTACCCTTTAATGAGATTATGCCGCGTGGACCGGGCATTTTAAGCGTAAGAGACGCGTAATGCGGTATTGCATTAAAGCGGGCGAAAGCTTCGCGTCCCAGTAGTGCTTGATGGCTACTTTTGAATGGGGCGATATGGAAAATGAGCTTTTCGCGATGGAGGTTGTCGGATGAACCGAACACGACCTCTAGTAGTACAGAGCCTGTACAATTGGCGTAAAGGCCTGGTGTCACTCCTTTGAAGGAAGTGCTGCTACGGAGAATTTTGGTAGGGTCTATCCCCATTCTACAGATGGTGTCCTGGTATAGCAGGTTTATATCGCTGCCGCCATCCATTAGGACTTGTGTGAATTGTAGTCCGTCGATTATGGGATCCAATACCAAAGCAGTCCCTCCTGCGTTTTGAATACTTCTGGAGTAATCCTCATGGTCGAAAGTAATTGATTTAAACATCCAATTTTGGGACTCTGCTGGGGTGGACCGTGCGGCACGTGTTTTAGCAAGTGCCGCACTATTTTTCCTTGTTATCACATGAAGTGAGTTCATTGTTTTGACTTCTAGTGGGAAAGTCTTCTGTTTTCCGGCGTGCTGCTTGTGGGGTTCGTCGTCGTCTTCGCTTGGTGTGTCGAGCCCCTTGTGTTCGGCGTTAAGTCGGCCGGACTGCTTGAAGACCCAACAATCTCTGTGGGTATGGTTTGCAGGCTTCCCGGGGGTACTATGGATTTGACATATCCTATCCAAGATTTTGTTTAGGTTGGATAGCTCATCACTGTTGTCCTTAAGAGGCAGTGTTTTATTATTCGGCCGAGAGCTTTTGAACCCGGCGTTGACCGCCGTGCTATTTGGGCCATTTTCCTTATTCCGGCGCTGATCTTTTCTGCGTCGTGATTTTCCATTTCCATCCCTGACCTCGGATGTACTCGGGTCGCTGGTGCTGCATCTTGCCAGCCAGCTATCTTCCCCCGCGCAAAAGCGGGTCATGAGGCTTGTTAGCACGGCCATTGTTCTTGGTTTTTCCTGGCCGAGGTGTCTAGCGAGCCATTCGTCTCGGACGTTATGCTTAAAGGCTGCTAAGGCTTCGGCGTCCGGACAGTCGACTATTTGGTTCTTTTTGGTGAGGAACCTGTTCCAGAATTTGCATGCTGACTCTCCGGGCTGTTGAGTTATGTGACTTAAATCGTCTGCATCCGGAGGGCGGACATAAGTCCCCTGAAAATTTGCTCGAAACGCATCCTCGAGCTCTTCCCAACTTCCAATGGTATTTTCTGGGAGGCTTTTGAGCCAATGCCGAGCTGGCCCTTTGAGCTTGAGGGGTAGGTATATTATGGCATGGAGATCGTCTCCTCTGGCCATATGTATGTGTAGGATATAATCCACAATCCAGACTCCGGGGTCTGTTGTTCCGTCATATGCCTCTATGTTTACAGGTTTGAATCCCGCTAGAAATTCATGATCCAGTACCTCATCGGTGAAACATAGTGGGTGTGCGGCGCCCCTGTATTTAGGTGTGCCATTGTCTTCAAACACTCGGCGGGTTGTGTTGCTCCCTGGAGTCTTCTTTTTTGGCCCATAGATGGACCTGACCGGGCCATCCTTTTGCGAGGATCCTTATGTGGATCGTGTGCCGGCTTGTGTGCGGCGCCGCTTGCCACTCTTAGCCTGTCATCCGGTCGTCTATCCGGCCAGGCGGCCTCTTTCTTTTTTGACTGTGGGGGCTCTACGGCCTCCTCGTCAAATTCGGGCAACAGCTTGCGCTTCGGGTAGCTCTTTGCCTGGTGACTATCGCCGTATTTATCTGCGGTATTGAGTACTTTGCTCCATCTCATTCTGAGTGCGTCCTCCGCTGTTTTGAGCTTCCACTTTTTCTTCTTCAAACTTCTTGCAGTGGCGACGAGCCTTTTATGAAGGTTCTTATGCTCCGGTGATGTGTCCGGCGTGAGATCGTCTGGACTGTTGTTTTCGCCGGGGATGGGTTGCTTGTCCAATTCATCCTGTTCGGATGGTTGCTTGGTGGCATGTTCGTCGTCCACTGCTTCGCCCTGCTCTAAGGCTGGGTCAGTATGGGTGCCGTTGTTATCGAGGCGGGACTTCGGGCGGCGCTTGCGTCGCGGTTTTGGTTGTTTGTCGGGGGAGTTGTCCTTCGCCACGTCCCGTTGTTCCTCGTTATCGCTTCCCTTTGGTGTATCCACCATGTATACATCATGAGTTGAGGTGGCTTTCCAGTGCCCAGTAGGCGTTGGTTCTTGGTCGTCTCCGGCATCGTCGTCCATACCGTCGATGTCTTCGGAGTCGAAGTCTAGCATGTCGGTTAGATCGTCGACAGTGGCTACTAAGTGGGTGGTGGGTGGGCCTTGAATTTCTTCGTTGTCCGCATCCCAACCGTCCTGGCTGCAGTCCGGCCAGGTCTCTCCTGATAACGAGAGATACTTTAGCGAACTCAGGATGTCGCCGAAAGGTGAGTGTTGAAAGATGTCCGCAGCGGTGAACTCCATGATCGGCGCCCAATCGGATTCGATTGGAGGGGGCGCGGGAGGTTCGAGTCCGGCAACTCGGAGTCACAAGCTTCACAAGGGATAAGGTCAGTATTCGGCTCCATCGCCGTAGAGGTTGCAGCCCCCGAGGCGGTGTCTAGCCACCCATCCTCGATCTGCGCAGCCGGCTCCGAATTGAGGGTCGGAGTGGACTCGTGTGCGGCCTCCAGGGCACTGTCCGGCTGCAGAGCTAAATCATGCCCATCGTGAAAGTGCGGCTCGCTCGGCTGTGGCTCGAATCCATCGAAGATCAAGTCTCCGCGGATGTCAGCCGTGAAGTTCAAACTTCCAAATCTGACCTGACGGCCAGGGGCGTAGCTTTCGATCTGCTCCATATGGCCAAGCGAATTGGCCCGTAGTGCAAAGCCACCGAATACGAAGATCTGTCCGGGGAGAAAAGTCTCACCCTGGACTGCGTCGTTGTTGATGATCGAAGGAGCCATCGAGCCTATCGGTGACAACACAGAGGAACTCTCAGTGAAAGCACCAATGTCGGTGTCAAAACCGGCGGATCTCGGGTAGGGTGTCCCGAACTGTGCGTCGAGGCGGATGGTAACAGGAGACAAGGGACACGATGTTTTACCCAGGTTCGGGCCCTCTTGATGGAGGTAAAACCCTACGTCCTGCTTGATTGATATTGATGATGTGGGTATTACAAGAGTAGATCTACCACGAGATCAAGGAGGCTAAACCCTAGAAGCTAGCCTATGGTATGATTATTGTTCGTCCTATGGACTAAAGCCATCCGGTTTATATAGACACCGGAGAGGGCTAGGGTGACACAGAGTTGGTTACAATGGTAGGAGATCTACATATCTGTATCGCCAAGCTTGCCTTCCATGCCAAGGAAAGTCCCATCCGGACACGGGACGAAGTCTTCAATCTTGTATCTTCATAGTCTTGGAGTTCGGCCGACGATGGTAGTTCGGCTATCCGGACACCCCCTAGTCCAGGACTCCCTCAGGGGGGGCGGATTTCCGGGCGATGGGCCGGATGTCCGGGCCTGGCCGGATGTCCGGGCCTGGCCGGATGTCCGGGATGTGGCCGGATGTCCGGGCCTGTAGCAGCTGGCTCTTCTTCCTTCTCCTCTTCCATGCTTCTGCGCACGCTCAGCCTTGGTCCTTGGATTCTCCATGGTCTCCTCGGGTGTACCTGAGTATGCACAAGGTCCGCGCTTGAAGTAGCAACCATGTCTCTCGTGTGGAAAGTGAAGGTTTAGAGAGGAGCGAGTTCACCTTGTGTCCAGTGGCGTATAGTCGAGGTCTCATCTTATGTATCCTTGGGGCTTGGAGGGTAGTCGGAGTGTACATGGGGATGAACGTGGGATGCTCCGCATCACCTCATCAAGTCCTACAAGCGATCTTCCTCATATTCGAGAAGACGCTCAAGAGCACATCCTTCCGAGCGACCATCTCCGGCAAGATCACATCGGCATCGACACCATCACCAACAAGAACGTGAAGGTCAAGAGCTCGACACCAACAACCGCTCAACGACTTCACCATCTCCCTTGGCATCTTCGCCAAGCGAATTCAAGGCATCTTCGCCTATGGACATGCGGCATCTTTGCCAGCAAGCACCTCAGGACTACGCTCAAGAGAAGCTCCCCAAGCTCAAGTCCGCGACTTCCACGAGCTACTACGACCTCGACATCGACCACGTGATTCCTTTCTATGGAACTCAAGAACCCGAGGAGTACCTCGAGTGGGAGCATTTGATGGACGGCTACCTCAAGCTACATCAAGTTCGTCCCGAAGATCAAGTGAAGTGCGCCACAAGAAACTTCCACGACTACGCATCGGCATGGTGGCTTCACACACCTTTGGAGTACTACGACATGAGTTGGCCCAAGACGAAGAGAGCTTTGCGGCGAGAGTTTGTGCCTCCAACCTACACGGAACAACTTCAACGCCAATTGGAGAACACCATCCAAGGATCCAAGTCCATCGACGCGTATTTCAAGGAGATGAAGAATGCCTTGCGACGAGCCGGCGTGGACGACCCCATTTGGATGAAGTTCCACTTCATGATGGGATTGCACAACAACATCTCCAAGACAATCTTCCTCGAGAACTATAAGTCCATCGACGAGTACTACATTGGTCCTCTCAAGGCGGAACAAGAACTCATGAAGGCCAAGGCTTCTCCACCCCAAGCAAACTTCCCGGTGATCAAGCTCTACGACAAGCATGAGGCTAGTACCACCATGATGTCCAAGCCCGATGAGCTCCAAGACGATTCTCCCAAGTTTGACTTCACCGCCATCCCTCTTTGTGACATTGATGATGCCGAGTCTACCTTGACTCTTTTTCAAGATGGTGCGGCGACAAGTACGACTACGGAGACCTTCAAGGACCAAGCTTTGGAGGCAAGCGACAAGGTGGCGAGCAAGGATGATGCTTCCATCATAGGAGGCGAGAGTGATGATGTGCCATCTTCGGCCTTCATCCACGGCGACCACGACGAGATGGTTGAGCATGGGATTTTCCCTTCGACCACGGTGACGTATGATGACTTGAGTGACTTGTGCCACCATATTGAGAGTGAGAGTGACTTCACCACTAGCCCCATATATGATGTGTTGCCACAAATCCCATGTGAGGAGAGCCACAACCCCCACCACTTAAGTGACATGAGTGACTCCACCATATGTGACTCTGAGTGCACCTATTTTGAGGGAGTGAGTGAACCACCACATAGAGAGAGTGCGATAGTTGATAGGTCTCGTGAGGCCATTTGCATTTCTAACAACTTGACCTCTACCTCTATTGTGTCTTCTCATTTGATGTTAGGTCCCATTTATGATGACGCGCCGATCCTCGACGACTTCGTCCTCCCTTTGGACAAGACGATGGCCATGGTGGAATATGATGCACCCCCCACATGGTTCCATCAAGATGATGATATTGACCACCATTTGGTCTTTCCCACCTCACCTACACCACTTGAGTGGAATGACTGTCACGCCCAATATGTGACCCTATCCAAAAGGAACTCGAAGGTCCCACCAAGGATAGACCCGCATATTGAAACGCTTTTGCAAGGTGGATATCATTACATCAACATTACATAATATATGGGGATACATACAAGAGGCATACAATGCCACATGAGTACAACATCATAATACATAGGAGCATCATCCGACTACGGATGAAACACAAACAGAAACTCAAACGACATCCACCCTGCTAGCCCAGGCTGCCGACCTGGAACCTATCCCCTGATCGAAGAAGAGGCAGAAGAAGAACTCCAACACAAGCAAACATCGCTCTCGCGTCATGATTATCGTATAACCTGTACCTGCAACTGTTGTTGTAGTAATCTGTGAGCCACGAGGACTCAGCAATCCCATTACCATGGGTATCAAGACTAGCAAAGCTTAAAGGGAAAGGAAGGGGTAAAGTGGTGAGGCTGCAGCAGCGACTAAGCATATATGGTGGCTAACATACGCAAATAAGAGCGAGAAGAGAACAAGTGGAACGGTCGTGAAGCTAGCAATGATCAAGAAGTGATCCTGAACTCCTACTTACGTCAAACATAACCCAGAAACCGTGTTCACTTCACGGACTCCGCCGAAAAGAGACCATCACGGCTACACACACGGTTGATGCGTTTTAATTCGGATCTGGTGTCAAGTTATCTACAACCGGACATTAACAAATTCCCATCTGCCTATAACCGCAGGCACGGCTTTCAAAAGATTATACCCTGCAGGGGTGTCCCAACTTAGCCCATGACAAGCTCTCGTGATCAGCGAAGGAATAGACCTTCTCCCAGGAAGACCCGATCAGACTCGGAATCCCGGTTTACAAGACATTTCGACAATGGTAAAACAAGACCAGCAAAGCCTCCCGCTGTGCCGACAAATCCCGATAGGAGCTGCACATATCTCGTTCTCAGGGCACACCGGATGAGCCAGACGTCGGGTTGGCATAGACCCTGGTTGCCCAGGGGGCGCCGGACATCGCTCGGTTTGGACCAGCACTTAGACAAGCACTGGCCTGGGGGAGTAAAATAAAGATGACCCTCGAGAGCGCGACTCCCAACGGAAAAAGGGCTAGGTGAGGCAAATGGTAAAACCAAGGTTGGGCCTTGCTGGAGGAGTTTTATTCAAAGCGAACTGTCAAGGGGGTCCCATAAATCACCCGACCGCGTAAGGAACGCAAAATCCAGGAACATAACACCGGTATGACGGAAACTAGGGCGGCAAGAGTGGAACAAAACACTAGGCAAAAGGCCGAGTCTTCCACCCTTTACCAAGTATATAGATGCATTAATAATATAAGAGATATTGTGATATCCCAACAAAAATCATGTCCACCATGGAGAAATCTTCAACTTCACCTGCAACTAGCAACGCTATAAGAGGGGCTGAGCAAAGCGGTAACATAGCCAAATAGTGGTTTGCATAGGGAAGGTGTCAAAGGTTAGAGGTTCATGGCAATTTGGGATGGCTTGAATAAATAGGTGATAGGTAGCGCAGCATAGCGATAGAACGAATCAACTAGCATAGCAATGATAGTAGTGAGATCCATGGTAGCGGTCATCTTGCCTGAAATCCCGCAAGGAAGAAGAACGAGTCCATGAAGAAGACAAACGGATGAAGCCGAACCAAGTGTAGACGAACGAATCCTCACGATCGCAACGGAAAAGGAACTATCGAGAAGAAGCACATAACATAGTAAACACACCACACATGAACAAGGCATGATGCACAACAAGCATGATGCATGACAAAGCTACATGAAGCTACTCATGGCAAGAGATGATGCAAACAAGAGCAACACATCACGGCAAGTTTAAATGAGGCCGGGAACAACATATAACAATTCCGGTAAGTCCTCATATGCATATTTTGAAATTGGTCCAGATCTGAATAAACCTTATGTTCAAGTTGTTAAACAGCAAGTTAAGATGCACCAAGATGATCTACACGAGATTCTAGTCAAGTTACATATAAAGTTCATTTAGTTCGGAGCTACGGCCTAGAAGATATGAGCAAAACAAGCTAAACATGGCATTGATGCAAAATGCACTCAAACATCAAGCAAACACCTCAAAACATGGATGCAACGTGATAATATGAAACTACATGCAATTCTAAGCAAGTTTCATATAGAGCACACTCAAAACGGAGCAACGGTTCAACACACAAACACTAAACAAGTTTAAAGGACAAGCTGTCCGAAACAGCAACTAGGCATATTGCAAGCATCAAAAAAATATGCTACAGCACCACAACATAATAACAAAAGGCATGGGCATGATGTACAGGTAAAGCATAACAAAACATGAACACTGAGCTAACTCCAGAAATCACTAGAACATGCTCAAACACACATTGTAAGATTGCAAGTTATAACAATTCCAGACTTGGCAGAAAATAACATCACGATGCAATGTTTAGAGCTATCAAACAATATGTTACAGGAACTTATCATGGCAAACAAAGGCATGGCATGAATCTACTAATTGCATAGATCAAAAGTCCCTTACTGACCATAAGCCAAAAAGGATCAGAAAATATGATGGCACCCACGTAAACATGGCAAGTTATTATACAGATCCAAACATGGCAGGAACAGAATTATGAAGGCATGTAGATGAGCTTGTGCAACTCACTACAGAGCAAAACATGGCATGGCAAGGCACCCAACAGTAAGAAGGCATGTTTGTGAAGCTAAGCATGGCAATAGCAAGGTCATAGGGTGCATGTAACACTAGGAAAACACATGAGAACAACTGAACTTAATGTTAACAGGCTGACAGCAACATTATGAAGCAACTTTGGAGCAAGATATGAACAAGCTACGGCAAGCTATAAATGCAACCAGGGGCATGGATGGATAGAGGATGACATGTAGATCAAAACATGTTTATAGAACATCTCCATATTATGCATAGAATGATTAGTAGCAACATGTTTATATAGCATCACGAAATAACAGATTCAGCCTAGCAAAACAGCAACATCAAGTACACTACTTAACAAGCTCGATTCACTCACCACAAGTCATTGCATGACAAGATAAGCATAGCATCATCAAGAAGACATGTTTATGTAACAAACCAAGTCAAGAACAAGTCCATAGCATGCAAGGATCAACTACAACACCCTTGGCCAAATTGAATAACATGTAAACAATCTGCCAGGAAACATTTTGAAGCAAAAGTAGAGCACTCAAATGACATGCTAGACTACTCCATAATTGCAAAAAAGGGCATGAAAGGATAGCCAATAACCACATGTTCAAAACACCCTTACTGAAGTATCTCAAAATATGCATGGATCTCTCTGTAGCAACAAGTTTACATGGCATCAAAATAACAGCAGAACAGGGACTAAAATCAGCAATATCACGAAGCCTAGTTTGCATGCTTGTGCTAGTCACCACATTGATCACAAAAATACATGGTAAGCACCTCTGTAAAGAAGACATAGCATAGTTCAAAACACATGTAGACATCAACCTCATAGGATGCACACATCAATCATGGCAAAAATGACAAAAGAGCTCGTTCTGTTAACAGACAACAGAAAACATCATGAAGCACTTTTACAACGATGATTCAGGTATCAAGATGAGCTCAAATGAATATGATGCAATAGAATGAAATGATGTACTCGTTGACAAACAATTTGACATATTACACGCACGAAACGGAGCTATGGATGCAGAGATACGGCATGACGAACATGGCATGAAAATTACACAGAAACGGGGACTTAGGGAAAATTCGGGGAGGGAATGTCAACCTTCAGATCTGGGCTGCACGGGGCTCGAGGTTGGCCAGAGCATCGCCGGAGGATGAAGGAGGCGGCCAGGGAGGTCGAAGAAGGCGGAGGAGGCCGGGCGGCGCCGGAGCCCGGCGAGGAGCCGAGGCGCTCGGGGAAGACGCGGGGGCTCCATGGCGACGGCTGCCGGAGGGCGGCGACGGCGAGCAGGCGGCGGGGGTCACCGGAGGGCGCGGCGGCGGGGCGCGGCGGCGCCGGGGCGGCGGCCGCGGTCGCCGGGCGGCGGATCTGCGGGCGGAGGGCGCGGAGGCGTGCGGGATCGGGCGGCGGGGCACGCGGGCCGGGAAGGCCCCGCGCGGGCCTGGCGGGCCGGCGGCGGCGGGCGGCGGCGGTGCCCACGTGGCGTGACGGGGTTTCGTCCGGCGCGGACGGACACGTCCGGCGCGAAGAGGAGAATTTTTAGGGTTTCATCTGCGAATTTGATCCGCGAATTTTGGGGGAGGGGCATATTTATAGGTAGAGGGAGCTAGGAGAGTCCAAATGAGGAGCGGTTTTCGCCCATACAATCGTGATCGAACGACCGAGAGCATGGAGGGGAGTTAGATGGGTTTTGGGCCACTTTGTAAGGGGTGTTGGGCTGCAAGGAGAAGGAGGCTTTACGGTTACCCGGTTAACCGTTGGAGTACCAAACGACCTCCAAATGGCACGAAACTTGACAGGCGGTCTACCGGTACTATACCAAGGCCGCTTGGCAAGACTCGGTCCATTCCGAGAAAGTTTAACACCCACTCACAACGAGAGACGAAAGGGGAACGCCGGAGGGCATAGGAGTGCCGGATTGCAAAACGGACAACGGGGAAAATGCTCGGATGCATGAGACGAACACGTATGCAAAATGAAATGCACATGATGACATGGAAAAATGCAACACGCAAGCAAATGACATGGCAACGACGATGAATAACTGGCGGACACCTGGCGCATCGGATCCGGGGCGTTACAATGACAAAGGTAACAAAGGTGACGGTGATGCTCTAGTCCCACCAGTGGACATTCTTGAGATTGATTGCTTGCATGATGTTGATCCACCTAGTACCTTGCTTCATGCTAGTATGATTTCCCCATATGATGATTTGCCCATTTATGATGAGTATGATGATTCTCATGTGGAGTCTATTAGTAGTGATGCCATGTTACATAGGATTTCTTGTGAGAATTCTTTAGGTCACATCATGTTTGCTAATCCGCTTGACTTGTCATATGCTATGCATGAGATCAATCATATGTCATATTTGCAATCTCTTCATAGTGACTATGCATATGCCATTAAAATAAACCCAATTTGCACTTATGGCATAGATGACAAGCCCATGGTTATTGGCATTTGTTTTTCTTGTGATGATATTGATATGCTCCCTTTGCATAATTTATCTCATATACCATGCCATGCCCACCTAGCCTCGGATATGCATTGTTTTGGATGTTGTCCATTTTCTCCATGTGATGTTTCAGATATTGCTCATGAGGAGACCCCCATAGTTTCCTCGTACATATTAGGAGAATTTGATACATCCCATTCATTGCATGATCCCAATACTTGTGTGCACCATATGCTCCCCATGAATGAAAATCCTATTGATGTGCCATATAATTATATGCTCAATTTGCATCCCCATCGTGTCATACATAATAACTATTCTTTCATGATGGATGACATGTTCTTATACCATGCATCAAATTTCTTTGAGCATTTCTTATCTTGTGCTAACTCACATGTGCACATACACATCATGATGGATGATGTGTACATTTACCACACACACAATTTCTTTGGTTTTTGTCTCTTTTGTGTAGATACCCATGAATACTTGTCAACCTCACAATCCCATGAATTGACAAAACGAGCTCTAGAGAGCAATGATGACTTGGGTTCACGTGGATTGTCTTTCCCACCGCTCTCTTCGCGCAAACACTTCGTGCATTTATTCTACATGTCCCTCTCATGGTTATGGCTTATTGTCCATTATATATCATTTGCCCATCTTGCCATGTTCACTTTGTATGATATGCTCACTCCTATGCCTTTGACATGCATTTGTGACCCATGCTTTGCATTACACATGATGATTGATTCTAGTACTTGTATGTGTATTTGCAAGCTTGGTGGAGATATTGCTTGTTCTTGCCATGTTCCTTTTGTGCATCATTCCTATGATGACACTTTCATCTTGCTTTGTGTTCGTGCTTGCGATATGTCATGTGCATTCTTTATGCCTATTATTTGCTCACATGACATGGTTGCCATGATTTACTCTAGTGTATTGCATCTTCGCTCCACTAGTTTGCACGACTTGATTACTATGCTTTCTTATGTTGCATCACCAATGACTCATACTTGCTCATTTCATGCGTTTGATGACAACCATCTATATGCTTTGCACATGGTTCATATTGCTTCTTCTCATATATCTACATGTGTTGCCTCTCTCATGCTAGATGATTTTCCATGTATTGAGCGCAACAATGATTCTCTTCTTGCTCATGAGATTGCCCCCATAGCATTCTCGCATATATTTGGAGATTTTGACATAATCCTTGTGAAGCATGCTTGTCTTTCTTCTTTGCACCATATACCTAGTGCCATGAATATTGCCATTGTTGCATCATATTATTCATGCACTTGTGCTTCTAATGGTTTTGTGCAAAAGATGAGAACCATCACGATGGATGATGTGTTTGTCTACCATGTGCATACTTTCTTTGTTTTGTTTTGTGCATGTGTAGAATACTTGGACTTTGTGTCGACTTCCACTTCACGTGAGTTGACCATTCGAATTCTTGAGAGCGAGCCTCATACATTCTACCATGACTCGCTTCTACACCGTATTTGCTTCCACTTCGGCATTGTGAAGAATGCACAAGGACACACTTTCAAGGTGACATCCTTCTTGAGCTTGGATATTGTGGATCATACTTCATGTGTTGCTTGCACCATTTGCACGCGTGTTCGAGATATTGCTTTCACCCATGATTGCCACATTTCCATGCTTCATGATATATATACCTTGTGTGTTGCATCCAATTCTTGGACTACTTGCTACTATCATGTGGTTAGTTGCACCAATATCATTTCTTCACATATGCCATGTCCCTTTACTTGTCACATGATTCACTTGATTGCCTCACACATGATGAACAATTGATCTTTCTATTGTGTTGAGTGCCACACTATATTCACTACACCCTATGCACATTATGTTTGGATTGTCTTGCACTTGACCCATGTGTTTAGACACTTCATTTTATTCGGTATTGTGAATACTTCCTATGCCTACCATAGACCTTTCATTGAGAAATTTGTGAATGCTTGCTATGCCCTCGAGGTAGATGCTTATTCTCTTGTTAAACATATTTGCATCACTACCTCACATTTGCATACTTGTCCCCATGATATCCTTGCTTGTGCTCAATTTATGTGCTTACATGCCATGTCACAATCCTTTGTCACACCCTATGCTATGCTTGATGACAACACTTATTTGGTGAATCACCTCTTGAATGCTTGGTTTTGCACTAACGCTAACCACATTTGTTTTTCCAAGTGTTTGTTCTATTTTCTCCTTTTGAAGGAATCACAAGACGGTGCGACATTGGAGAGTGCCCATTTCGAGCTACTAGACGATGAGTGCTTGGTGATCGACAACTTCGACACGGCACCGCCATCTCTTTCCCATGGTGATTTGGTTTTCGATCCGAGGTCGGATCTTTTCCAAGGGGGAGGGGATGATGCAGAGCATCCTACGGTCATCACCATGTCAAGAGTCCGTTTGTAAAGTGACACGTGCAACCTCTACTTCGCATACACAAAGGTGAATCTTCTCCTTTACGCATGCTCACTTGACCGCTTCGAGGATGGTATACTACTTGACACTTCTCCCATGTGCATGCATAGGTATTGTCGGAGCTTCACGGATGTCAAGGAGGAGTGCAAGCGCCAAAGAACACCTACACCATCCGCGAGGGAGGCATGGAAGAGAAGATGGAAGAAGACGGAGCTGCAGGGTCTACAGCGACCGGACGACCGACGGGTCACCGGACGTCCGACACTCTACAGCGGTCGGACGACCGACGACCTCCGGACGTCCGACAAGTACCAGGGACCGGACGACCGGAACCACCTGTCCAGAGCCAAAACATCGGATGTCCGACGCCCTCCGGACGTCCGGACCCCCGCGAGCGACCGGACGTCCGACCGGCTGGACGTCTGACACTGCCTATGCACAGCCGGGCCTTTGGCCTTGTATCCCTCTCCCACTTAACCCTTCATGGCTTAGACTATAAATAGACCTTCCCCTCATCCTTTCTCGGGTTAGCAAATACGATAGCTCATTCTTAGGTGAGCTTTGCTCCCACCTCTACTCTTGAGAGAGAGAGAGAGACTACCACTCCCATGGAGTTCAAGACCTCCATGTGAGAAATCCCGCGGGATTCAAGACCCCCTTCGTGGGAAGATCCTTCTAGGATTCAAGCCCTCATCTCCTTCATAGGATTTGGGATGAACTCTACCTTGTATCTTTCTCTTTGTTGTTCATGTACCTTGTGGATCTTGTGTGTTTGATTGTCTAGTGGATGTGTGATTGGACTTGTTCTTGAGTGTTTCCCCTTGTGATTTCTCCCTGCTATTCCCCGTGTTCATCGTGTTCTTCGAGGGATCCCACTCCAAACGTGAAAGATCGGCCTACACCGGGTTAGCCCTGTATCAATAACTGTCTCGCACTAAACAAGAACCAGATATGATGTTCATGCTCAACGCTGGCACAAAATAACAATTATTGAGGTCTAAAACTAATCCCGAAGGTAGATGTAGAGGTAGCATGCCGACGGTGATCACATCGACCTCAGAACAATTCCCGACGCGCATCGTCACCTCGTCCTTAGCCAATCTTTGTTTATTATGCAACTCCTATTTTGAGTTACTAATCTTAGCAACTGAACCGGTATCAAATACCTAGGGGCTACTATGAACACTAGTAAAGTACACATCATTAACATGTATATCAAATATACCTTTGTTCAATTTGCCATCCTTCTTATTCGCCAAGTATTCGGGGTAGTTCCGCTTTGAGTGACCATTTGTTTTAAAGTAGAAGCACTTAGTTTTAGGCTCGGGTCCAGCTTTGGGCTTCTTCATGGGAGCAGCAACTTACTTGCCATTCTTCTTGAAGTTCTCTTTCTTTCCCTTGCCCTTTTTTTGAAACTAGTGGTCTTGTTAACCATCAACACTTGATGCTCTTTCTTGATTTCTACCTTCGTTGATTTCAACATCGCAAAGAGCTCGGGAGTCATTTTCGTCATCCCTTGCATATTATATTTCATCATGAAGTTCTAGTAGCTTGGTGATAGAGACTAGAGAACTCTTGTCAATTACTATCTTATCTGGAAGATTAACTCCCACTTGATTCAAGCGATTGTATTACCCAGACATTCTGAGCACTCACAAGCTGAGCTATTCTCCTCCATCTTATAGGCAAGGTACTTGTCAGAGGTCTCATACCTCTTGACACGGGCATGAGTCTGAAATACCAATTTCAGCTCTTGGAACATCTCATATGCTCCGTGGCATTCAAAATGTTTTTGAATTCCCGGTTCTAAGCCATGAAGCATGGTGCACTAAACTATTAAGTAGTCATCATACCGAGCTTGCCAGACGTTCATAACGTTTGCATCCACTCCTGCAATAGGTCTGTCACCTAGCGCTGCATTAAGGACATAATTATTCTGTGCAGCAATGAGGATAATCCTCAGATCACAGACCCACTCTGCGTCATTGCTACTATCATCTTTCAACTTATTTTTGTCTAAGAACATATAAAAAATAAGGGAGTTATATCGTGAGCTATTGATCTACAACATAGATTTGCAAATACTATCAGGACTAAGTTCATGATAAATTAAGTTCAATTAATCAAAATGCTAAATAACTCCCACTTAAATAGACATCCCTCAAGTCATGTAAGTAATACGTGATCCAAATCAACTGACCCATGTTCCGATCATCACGTGTGAGATGGGGTAGTCATCAATGGTGAACATCTCTATGTTGATCATATCTACTATATGATTCACATTCGACATTTCGGTCTCCAGTGTTCTGAGGCCATGTCTGTACATGCTAGGCTTGTCAAGTTTAACCCAAGTATTCTGCATGTGGAAAACTATCTTACACCTGTTGTATGTGAACATCATCACCCGATCATCAAGTGGTGTCTCAACACGACGAACTGTTGCAACGGTGCATACTCAGGGAGAACACTTTTACCTTGCAATTTAGTGAATGGATCATCTTATAATGCTACCGCCGTACTAAGCAAAATAAGATGCATAAAAGATAAACATCACATGCAATCAAAATATGTGACATGATATGGCCATCATCATCTCGTGCTTTTGATCTCCATCTCGAAAGCATCATCATGATCGCCATCGTCACCAACTCGACACCTTGATCTCCATTGTTGCATCATGGTCGTCTCGCCAACTATTGCTTCTACAACTATTGCTAACTCATAGTGATAAAGTAAAGCAATTACATGGCGTTTGCATTTCATACAATAAAGAGACAACCATAAAGCTCCTGATGGTTGCCTGATAACTTACAAAACATGATCGTCTCATACAATAATGTATATCACATCATCTCTTGACCATATCACATCACAACATACCCTGCAAAAACAAGTTAGACGTCCTCTACTTTGTTGTTTCAAGTTTTACGTGGCTGCTACGAGTTTGTTGTTTGTTGTTTTAACCTTCTTCAAGGACCGGCTGTTGTCAAATTCGATTCAACTAAAGTAGGAGAAACAGACACCCGCCAGCCACCTTTATGCAAAACTAGTTGCATGTCAGTCGGTGGAACCGGTCTCATGTGCGTGGACATGTAAGGTTGGTCTGGGCCACTTCATCCCACAATACCGCCAAATCAAAATAAGATGTTGGTGGTAAGCAGTATGACTATCACTGCCCACAACTCTTTGTGTTCTACTCGTGCATATCATCTACGCATAGACCTGGCTCATGATGCCTCTGTTGGGAATCATTGCATGGAAAACAAAAAATTTCTACGCACATGCAATGATCTATCCATGGAGATGCATAGCAATGAGGGTGAGAGTGTGTCTATGTACCCTCGTAGACTGTAAGCGGAATCGTTTCATAAACCGATTGATGTAGTCGAACTTCTTCTCACGTTAACTGACCAAGTACCGAACGCACGGCACCTTCGCGTTCTGCACACGTTCAGCTCGGTGACGTCTCTCTCCTTCTTCATCCAGCAAGTCACCAAGGTAGTAGATGAGTTCTGTCAGCACGACGGCATGGTAACGGTGATGGCAAAGTGATCTCCGTAGGGCTTCGCCTAAGCACCGCGAAAATATGACCCGAGATGTAAACGATGGAGGGGAGCGCCGCACACGGCTGGGCAATTGTCTGGTGTCTGCTAGGCACCCCCCCTCATCATATATATAGATAGGAGGGAGGGAGGAGCAGCCATAGTAGGCACCCAAGTAGGAGGAATCCTACTTGGAGTCCCTCCCAAGCAGCGCGCCCCCCTGCCATATATAACTGAGGGGGAAGGAAAGAGGGGGGAGGGAAGGAAGTAGGAATCCTAATCCACACTTTCCTTGTCCTCCCCTCTTTCCTTCTCCTCCTCATAGGACGACCTCTATAGGGGCGCACGAGGGCTGGTGTGTTCCCTCACTTGGCCCATAAGGCCCATATCTTTGTCGAGGGTGCCTGAAACTCCTTTCCGGTGACCCGATAAGTTCCCAGTACCCTCCGAAACACTTCCAGTGTCCGAATACCATCGTCCTATATATCAATATTTACCTCTCGAACATTTCAATACTCCTCGTCATGTCTATGATCTCCTCTGGGACTCCAAACAACATTCGGTCACCAAATAACATAACTCATATAATACTATATCGTCAGCGAACATTAAGCATGCGGACCCTACCGGTTCGAGAACTATGTAGACATGACCAAGACACCTCTCCGGTCAATAACCAATAGGGGAACCTGGATGCCCATATTGGCTCCTACATATTCTACGAAGATCTTTATCGGTCGAACCGTTATGATAACATACGTAATTCCCTTTGTCCATCGGTATGTTACTTGCCCGAGATTCAATCGTCGGTATCTTCATACCTAGTTCAATCTCGTTACCAGCAAGTCTCTTTACTCATTCCGTAATACATCACCTCATGACTAACTCCTTAGTCGTCTGCTTGCAAGCTTATGATGTGTATTACCGAGAGGGCCCAGAGATAGCTCTCTGATACTCGGAGTGACAAATCCTAATCTCGATATATGCCAACTCAACAAACACCTTCGGAGATAGCTGTAAAGCACCTTTATAATTACCCAGTTATGTTGTGACGTTTGATAGCACACAAGGCATTCCTCTGGTATCCGGGAGTTGCATAATCTCATAGTCGAAGGAATATGTATTTGACATGAAGAAAGCAATAGCAATAAAACTGAACGATCATTATGCTAAGCTAACAGATGGGTCTTGTCCATCACATCATTCTCCTAATGATGTGGTCCTGTTATCAAATGACAACACATGTCTATGGTTAGGAAACCTTAACCATCTTTGATCAACGAGCTAGTCTAGTAGAGGCTCACT
Source organism: Triticum aestivum (assembly GCF_018294505.1). Lineage (NCBI taxonomy): Eukaryota > Viridiplantae > Streptophyta > Magnoliopsida > Poales > Poaceae > Triticum > Triticum aestivum. Next base: position 303,057,353 of record NC_057813.1, on the reverse strand, counting down.
AGGGACACAGTATTTGTTTATGTATTCATACATGTATTTACGTTTCCGATCAATACAATTACAGCATGAATAATAAACCTTTATCATGAATAAGGAAATATAAAATAAAAACTTTATTATTGCCTCTAGGGAATATTTCCTTCAATGGTAGCATGTTATACCTTGGCACATGTGATGGTAGCATGTTAGAGCATCTCCACTCCCCCCCCCCCCAACACCCCCCCCCATACTCCTTTTTTATCGTCGGCTCGAAAAAAACGGCCTAGTCGGGCCCCCAGGAGCCCAAATTTCGCTGGTTAGGGACGAAATTGGCGCCGGTGGACTCAGGCCGAACCCAGCGTGCTGGGGGCGCAGGGGTAAAGGAAAAATGCGCCAAAACTTCCCGCGCCAGATTCCCACCCCGTGGACCCGCCGAGTCAGCGACTGCATCATCATCGACATCTTATCGCCTCGGCTCCCGCGCGAATCAATGGCAAGGTTGCCACCGGTCAGCCTTCCATTGATCACGGGCGGCGCAATGAAGGCGAGCCACAGCGCATCCCGCCGCGCGTCCATACTGCAGCCGCCCACTCGCCGTCCCGTCGCTGCTATAAAAGTCGCCCCCTCGCCGCTGGACGCACACTTGCATCGGCACCGCCATCCCTCTCGCGCTGCCAACCATCCTCTCTCCTTTGTCGCCGACCACCCTCTCTCCTTTCCCTGTCTCAAGCCCGACCGATGGCAGAGAGGTTCCCCGGTGACGGAGCTGTGGCCAACGGCTTCGGTCGCCGCCATCTGCACGAGTTGGAGGCTCACCTCCTCTACAAGGAGAACTACCCGGCACCGCCAGACATGCGCATGCTGGGATCATGGAGGCTTAGCGCCGAAGGTGTCCCCGTGCCCCTGGCTGTTACGGGGATAAACCGGTGATGTACCGGCCTTGCACTGCTCAATCACAGAACCTGGGTCGGTTGTTGGGCGGTAGTCAAGTGGTTGTACCACACGGGCGGTAGTTGGGCGGTACATGGGCGGTTGTACCAGGATTGCTGGGCTGGGCAGATTCTCTTCATGCTCTTGATGTCCAACTTGCACCGTAATTTCTCCTTGGTTGCTTCCTTGGTACCTAAGCACACAAAGCATCTCCGTTTGAGGTAGTAGACATGTCTTAAGTGGGTCAAAGGGTAGTTCAACAAGGAGAGAGTTAAACTTGTTTTTGATAGCTCTCGCAGGAGCTCTTGTCATTGGTCCAATTGGTGTCATGGAAATGTAGGATGGTCAGTGGGGATGACGCGTGGGATGCTTCACATTATCCCCCCCCCCCCCGAAAGATCCGACCTCGGATCGAAAGCCTCATCACCATGGTAGGGAGAGAGATCCTTGATGTTGAAGACGTCGCTCACGTTGTACTTGTCGCGTGGGAGATTGATCTTGTATGCATTGTTGTTGTAGCATGCTAGCACCTTGAATGGTCCGTCGGCTCGAGGTGGAAGCTTGGACTTGTGTTCGTTGGGGAAGCGTTCCTTGGGAAGGTGTAGCCACATGAGATCTCCAACGTCGAATATCATGGGTTGCTTGTTGATGTTGAGCTTGGTCGCGAGTCGTTGTACTTGGCGCTCGATGGTGTGCCTTGTATCTTCATGCATCTTCTTGAGGTAGGTCACTCGTGCACTTGCGTCCATGTCGATGCGCTCTTATAGTGGTAAAGGGAGAATGTCCAATGGGGACAACGGGTTGAAACCGTAGACAACCTCGAAAGGGGACTTGTCGGTAGTTTGAATGTCTTGCTCGGTTGTAGGCGTACTCGGTGATGGGTAGACACTCCTCCCACTCCTTGATGTTCCTCTTGATCAACACGCATAGTAGAGTGGAGAGCGTACGGTTCGTCACCTACGTTTGGTTGTCGGTTTGAGGATGCTATGCTGAAGAAAACAAGAGCTTGATTCCGAGCTTGGCGCATGGAGTCTTCCAAAAGTAACTCAAAAACTTGACGTCACGGTCCAAGACAATTGTCCTTGGCACTCCATGGAGACGCAAGATTTCCCTACAAAAAAGATTTGCAATATGTGAAGCATCGTTTATCTTGTTGCATGGGATGAAATGAGCCATCTTAGAGAATTGGTACACAACAACAAACATGGAATCTTTGCCATTTCTAGTTCTAGGCGAACCAAGCACAAAATCCATGCTAATATCTTCCCATGGGTGATATGGAATTGGAAGGGGCATATAAATACCATGTGATTGGGCTTTTGACTTAGCTTTGTGACATGTCGAGCATCGATTGGTGAAGCGTGAGACGTCGTGGAACATCTTGGGCCAAAAGTAGTTCTTGGAGAGCGTGGCGAATGTCTTGTCGCACCCAAAGTGTCCCATTAGTCCTCCTCCATGAGCCTCTTGCAAAAGTAACAAACGAAGAGAAGACTCGGGGATACATAGTTTGTTAGCTGTCATAAGATAATCATCCTTGAGGTAATAACATTCCCAATATGTATGCATCAAACATTTGGCATAAGGAATAGCAAAAGTAGGATCATGCGCATACAACTCTTTTATGTGCTCAAAGCCAATGACATTCAATTCTAGTTTAGTAACAAGCATGCATTTGCGAGAAAGCGCATCCGCTACAACATTCTCTTTGCCCTTAAGGTACTTGATGACATAAGTAAAAGACTCTATGAATTCACTCCACTTAGCATGACGCTTGTTCAACTTAGTTTGACCCTTAAGATACTTGAGAGATTCATGGTCGGTATGGATGATGAATTCATGAGGGCGAAGATAATGTTCCCACTCATGCAAAACTCGCACTAAATCATAGAGCTCTTTGTCATATATGGGATAATTGAGTTGCGCTCCGAAAAGTTTCTCACTAAAGTAAGCTATGGGTGTTTCTCTTGCATTAACACACCTCCTATGTCATACCCACTAGCATCACAATGTATCTCAAACGGTTTATCAAAGCTTGGTAATGCAAGCAAAGGAGCATGTGTAAGAAAATTCTTAGCTCATTGAATGTGGTATCTTGGGATGGTCCCCAAACAAAAGGTGAATAATTCTTACTCAAAGCATGTAAAGGAGAAACAATGGTGCTAAAATCCTTAATGAATCTATGATAGAAACCGGCTAGGCCAAGGAAACTTCGCACTTGTTGCAAGTTGGTTGGTTGTGGCCAAGTTTTAATAGCATTGACCATAGATTCATCTACATGCACACCCTTAGAAGAGACTACAAAACCCAAGAAAACAAGCTTATCAACACCAAAAAGGCATTTGTCCATATTAGCATAAAGGCGCTCTTTCCTAAGGGTTTGTAAAACGATTCTAAGATGGGTGACATGATCTTTCAGGGATTTGCTAAAAACAAGGATGTCATCGAAATAGACCACAACAAATACACCAATGTATGGCCTAAGAACAAAATGCATGACTCGCATGAAAGTACCGGGTGCTTCGGATAAACCCATAGGCATGACAAGCCATTCATATAAGCCAAATTTGGTCTTAAATGCGGTTTTCCATTCGTCACCCTCTTGGATCCGAATTTGGTAATAGCCACTCTTAAGATCAATCTTAGAGAAAATGGTGGCTCCGCTAAGCTCATCTAGCATATCATCTAAGTGTGGCATAGTAACGATATCTAACGGCGATAGCATTGATGGGACGACAATCGAAACACATGTGATAGGTGCCATCTTTCTTAGGAACAAGGATTACTGGTACGGCACAAGGGCTCAAGCTTTCTCGTACATGGCCGGTGTCGATGAGTTGTTGTACTTACCATTGGATCTCCTTGGTTTCCTCGGGGTTGGCGCGGTAAGGTGCCTTGTTAGGAAGGGGGGCTCCGGGTATGAGGTCGATGTGGTGCTCGATGCCTCGAAGAGGTGGTAGTCCCGGAGGTAGCTCGTCGGGGAAAACGTCTTGGAATTCCTGCAAAAGAGAAGACAACACAAGAGGTAGATTGTGAGAGGTGTTAGTTTTTGGTGTTTCATCATTGCACAAAAGGACATAGTGCATGACACTTGATGGGTTCTCACACACTTCTCTCATCTCACCTTTGGTGGCAAAAAGGACTAGATTCTTTTTGTCGCTCATCGTGGAGGCACTCAATTTGGGCTTGTGGCGCTCACTCTCTTTTTGGTGGTTCGCTCTCTCACTATTCTCTCCATGATGGGTGACTTGCTTGTCGGTGATCACTTGACTTGGAGACATAAGTCGTAGCATGTACTCTTTTCCCTTCATCTTGAAGCTATAGTGATTCATTCCCCCGTTGTGGATGACGCCTCGGTCAAATTGCCATGGACGTCCAAGAAGGAGGTGGCAAACGGACATCGGAACGACATCACATTCCAACGTGTCTTCATATGCTCCTATCTGGAAGGAAACTTGCACAATATGCTCGACTTGGATAGTGCCGGAGTCACTCAGCCATTGGACCTTGTAGGGATACGGGTGCTTCATCTTGACCAATTGGAGCTTAGAGCATAGTTCTTCACTTGCCAAGTTATGGCAACTCCCTCCATCGATGATGACCTTCACGGACCTTCCATTGATGTCAGCCTTGGTGTGGAAGATATGGCATCTTTGTTCTTCGTCTTGTTGATGTTGAAGAGTCAAAACCTTGGAGACAACATGTGTGGGGCTTGAATCTTCATCACAAAAGACTTGATCATCTTCATCTTCGTTCACTTGCCGGTGCATGGCCACTTGCTCAAGGGCTTCCATTTCCTCTTCACTCATGGAGTCATAGGTTTTGTCGTTGTTGAGGATCATGGTGCGCTTGTTAGTGCACTCGAAGGACTTGTGGCCTCGGCCGCTGCATGTGAAACACTTGATTGAACTTATCTTGATGGTCTCATCGATTATAGTAGATGACGAAGCCCTTGGCTTGAAGTTGCTTGTAGTAGGAGAACGACTTGAAGTTGTCAAAGTCTTCTTGTAATTTGACTTGCCGTCGTTGCTTGGTGAAGCTTTTGTCGAGGTAGGAGTCGTTGAAGCTTGGTTGTTGGAGAAGCCGTAGCTCTTGGAAGAGTACTTGGCGTACTTGAAGTCATCTTGCACTTGATGTTCCGCTTTGGTAGCTTGATGCACTAGCTCGATGAGGTTGGAGTAGGGTTGGAAGTCGGCAATCTTCTTGATAGGATGATTAAGTCCATTCAAGAAACGGTCCATAGTTTGCTCATCGTCTTCCGTGACATTGGCTCTTATCATGGCAATCTCCATTTTCCTTGTAGTATTCTTCAACGCTCTTTGTTCCTTGCTTGACGAGTTGGAGTTTCTTGAAGAGGTCGCGGTTGTAGTATGTTGGCACAAAGTGTGCTCTCATGACATCCTTCATTTGATCCCATGTGGTGATGGGTGGTTCACCTCTTGCCTCTAGGCACTCAAGGACTTGCTCCCACCATATGAGTACATAGTCTTGGAACTCAAGGGATGCCATGGCGATCTTCTCCTCTTCCTCATAGTTGTGCAAACGAAAGATCTTGTCGACCTTCAATGCCCATGAAAGGTACTCCTCGGGATCATTGCTTCTGGTGAACTTGGGCATGGTGAACTTGAGCTTGCCGTAGCGTTGCTCTTCATTGTGTTGGGGTCGAGGGTGATGATGACGCCCTTGACGTGGAGGGTTGTCAACCTCATGTTGCTCTTAGCGTGGAGGATTGTCAACTTCATGTTTCTCTTGACGAACTTGAGGTTCTTGTCGAGCTTGTGGGACTTGTCGATGTACTCTTGCTTGATAGTTCCTCTCTTGAACTTCTTCACGAAGCGCTTCTTGTTGCTCACGAGCATGCCGGTTGCGCATGGCTACGGCTCGAATTGATTCTCGGAGGGCCCGTTGCACCTCAAGTGCTTGAGTTTCATGTCGTTGTTGTTCTTGATGTTGTGCCTCGGCATCTTGTGCGTCTTGGTGTTGTCGCGCTCGCTCTTCCTCTTCTTGTTGGCGTTGGCGTTGCCTTTCTTGTGCTTGCGCAAAGGTAGCTTGATTTTGACGGTGTCGATGTTCTTGCGCTAGGAGTTGCTCTAGAGAATCGGCTCCATGAAGAGGATTGTGGTTAGCTTGACGGTCTTGGCGTGCGAATCGACGTAGAGTGTTTGATGTCGGTGTACTTGAGTTGGAGATGGTGTCGTCGGAGGGTCGACTCGAGTGGCTCCATCTTGAGTAGGACGAAGTGGTAGAAGAGCGGTTTACCGACAGGGCACGAATCTCGCCAATTCTTGAATCGTTCTCTTGTTTGTGTGTGTCAAGCTTGTTGTCGAATTAGTCTCTTATTCGTTGCTCGGAGAGTCGCAAGTCGGTGGCGAGATGGTCGATGCGGTCGCTCATTGCTTGTTGTTCTTGATGCAAAGCTCACTGTGCACCAAAGAGGTGGCTCTTGGTGACGTAGGAGTTCATGTCGTCGTCTTGCTCGATGAAGAGTGGGTTGGTAGAAGAACTTGGCTTATCCATCATTCCAAGCAAATATGTGAGTGGGAGAAAGAGAAGAACTTATACAAAATGTACCTTGACCGATGTTGAAGATGGATCAATGATTAACAAGGAAATAGCACAATTGGTACCAATTCTTGTCGATTCTCACACCTACACAAGTAAAAGCTTATGGTGGAGCTCGGTTAGGATGGTGGCACAAATTTATGCAATTGTTAGTGAGACTCATTAATGTTGAAGAAGGTTCCCAAATTCGCAAATGTAACAAGTAGACCAAGCAAATAGTGGTACACGGAAACACACATGCAAATAGATAAGTGGGGTTGTGCAAACCAAAATTGAGCGGAAAATGTGGAATCCACGGAAAATGCTCTTGTTGCACAACTCTAGAGAGACACTAGCACGATTGCACAATAGGCGGATACGAGACTTGTGCACAACCTACTTAGCAAAGTGCAATGACTTCTATCCCAAGTATGTTATATGTATGGTGTTCCGGTGATATGATCCAAGATGATTGAGTATGACAATCTTAATGTAGTTTGATGCTATGGTTCTTGCTTAAGCTCTTTGCTTATCTTTTCCTTTTGCTTAAAAGCTTGTTTGGCTCTTTCTCTTTTGAGCTATTTCTCATGCAGAACTTCACGAACCAAGAGCAATTGTGTATATGCTATGACAACCTTGTGACACAAGATATGATACCAAGATATGTACCAATATGATATGGTATGTATGCAATGGGAGCTATGATCACTAATGTGCACAAGTAACGTTGCCGGCAATACTCAAATGGCTAGTCTTGATAGGTAAGGTGCGCAAAATGGGCTATGGGGTTATCAATGTAATGACAAGGAGTAAACAAAGATGTCATCGAAGTTACCGTCTATGGCGAAGATGGGCGGTGGTGATGTCGATGTTGAACCATTCCTAGTTAGCCTAAACACCCTAGGAAACGATGAACCACAACTCAAATTCTCAAAACCAAAGTCAAATGGTGGTAGCGGAATGCGGTGGTGGTGGTTGATGAAGAAGAAACCGTCCCTAAGTAGCCGAAACACCTTCGGAGACTCAAATCACAACTCAAACAACCACAAATGCTATGGGAAACAAAATGGGTTAAGTTGCGGAAGTTGGTGGTGGTATAGCGGATGATGTAGTGAAAGCCCTAGGCGAAGATGCCAAAGTTCGGAAAATTTGATGGTGTCTAATGGTGTTGGAAGTATTTTTGTGGTCTGTGGGATGTCAGTAGCTTCAAAACAAGCTAAAGAACATTAAAATCCGAGTCCGGATGAATTAGTTATGGTCAAAACTGCAAATCGGCCCAGGATGAAACTGGGAGGGGCGGTTGTACCGCTTGGGTGGGCGATTGTACCGCTCCTGGAGTGTCTTGGGTTCCAGTTTTGGGTTGGCAGAAGTATCAGGGGATGGTGGAGCGGTTGTACCGCCTTGATGGGGCGGTTGTACCGCTTTTGTCGGGAAAATTTTCAGACCTGGACCGGGATGGATTTGGGGCGGAAATGGATGATTTTGGGGGCACAACTGGAGAGATTTTGTGGATGAAAGATGGGGAAACTTGGGGAGATGCTAGATCCACTCGAAACCAAGCAAATCCATGGATCAAAATCAACAAATCACAAAAAAATGGGCTATTTTTGGTGGGGATTTTCAAAATTGGGGAAGAACACAATAAAATTAGGCTAGAAAACAAGGGGGTAGGGGCTCCAAATTCGTGATCAACCTTGCTCTGATCCAAGATGATATAGGGTGAAACCCTAGATGTCCGATCTTTCACGATTGGAGTGGATCCTACCAAGAACACGAAGAACACGAGGGAGAACACGAGGAGAGAAAACACTCAAACCAACAAGATTCGATTACACAAGTGCTAGATCCTCGAAACACAAAGAGGTACACGATCCATGATCAATAAGTGACGATACAAGTAGCAAGTTGTTCTCCGTGAGGAGGTCTTGAGGGTCTTCCCGTGAGGGGTCTTGAATCCAAGATGGATCTTCTCCGAAGAGGGAGCGGTGTCTCTCGATGGAGTAGATCCGGATGGATGAGCAAAGCTCTATCTCAAATGAGCTAATCCTTTGCTAACGCTAATACGGAACTAGGGGACAAGTATATATAGTCCAAGGGGTAAGTGGGGGATACATGGGGTGAAACCCCTCTCATTGCGCGCAGGCAGGCGGTAGTACCGGTCATGGGGGCGATTGTACCGCTAGGAGCTCAGGTGCTGGTTCCTCGAGGTGTTCGCGGAAGGGAGTAGCGGTTGTACCGGTGGTAGGAGCGATTGTACTGGTCTTTTGGCTGTTACGGGGATAAACCGGTGCTGTACCAGCCTTGCACCGCTCGATCACAGAACCTGGGCCGATTGTTGGGCGGTAGTCAAGCGGTTGTACCGTCCGGACGGTAGTTGGGCGGTACATGGGCGGTTGTACCGGATTTCTGGGCTGGCCAGATTCTCTTCATGCTCTTGATGTCTAACTTGCACCGTAACTTCCCCTTGGTTGCTTCTTTGATACCACCTAAGCACACAAAGCATTTTCATTTGAGATAGTAGCCATGTCTCAAGTGGGTCAAAGGGGAGCTCAACAAGGAGAGAGTTAACCTTATTTTTGATAGCTCTCGCACGAGCTCTTGTCATTGGTCCAAGTGATGTCGTGAGAGATGTAGAATGATGCACACAAAGCATCTTCGTTTGAGGTAGTAGTCATGTCTCAAGTGAGTCAAAGGGAAGCTCAACAAAAAGAGTTAACCTCATTTTTGATAGCTCTCGCATGAGCTCTTGTCATTGGTCCAAGTGATGTCGTGGGAGATGTAGAATGGTCCATGGGGTTGACCACGGGATGCGCCGCATCAATGAAAAAGGTTAAAATCGTGATTTCGGGCCCCCGGGTGGGATGCTCCGCGTCAATGAAAATGGTCAAAACAGTGATTTTGGCCTCCCGCGGAGCCATGTTCTGACGTGTATATGTTCTCCACAGCTTGTTGGCATAGGAATCTTGACACGGGGCATTAGCACTAACTCGACTTTTATTTTGTTATTATATACACCACAGACGGCGATAGCCCCTCTAAAAATCAACAGACACACAACAACCACTTGTGCAAAAGAAAAAGGCCCAAATTTCTGTTCACATCTAGCCAAAATGGAAACCACCTACAAGACACGAGAAGGCACTTACACTTGATATATGTACCATATAGGCAACACAGGCAAAACTAATCACAATTGCAGTCGCAAGAATATACACATGTGATGGTTTCTTTTTATATTAGATGGAAACCGGCGAGTGCAATCTGATCTGTGCAAATGACCACAGGAGAATACAGTGCCCAGCCTGAAGATCATTTCAATGCCGGCCGAGTACCAAATTAATCATTTCTCATGACTGCAGTAGGACCAAATCCGGCAACCCCCATCCATCATTAACACACCGAGCGCCATGCTACTCTGGTGAAGCATTTTGAGAATCGTCTTCACAAATATTTGACGAGGACTGGTCTGGATTGATTATTGCAGGCATCCATTGCTCAGGAATCACAATAAAATAAGCAGACATTGCTTTCCTAAACCGCTTCTTGTACTGCATCGGTGAGACAACAGTTGGAGCGGCATTCTTAGGCCCACCTAGAATGCCAGAAGATTTGACCCATGTTTCAAGGTGCTTGTCCCATGTATACTGCCTCATGAAATCAATTATTCCCAGGACAAGCTCATGTTTCTCCTCATCAACACCCACAAGCAAGGAATAATCCATTACATCAATTCCCTGAAAGAAAGCCATCAGAATCAGTTGATAACTCATGTTTATACATATGTTTGGTATCAGTGTCAGTTTGATAATAGTTCTACTCCCTCCGGTCCTTTTCACTCCGCGTATTATATTTGTGTCAAGTCAAACTTTGCAAAGTTTGACCAAATTTCTATTAAAAGGTATCAACATCTATAATACCAAACACATATACTATGAAACTACATTTTATAATGAATCTACCCATATTCATTTGAAATTGTGAGTATTGATACTTTTTTCTATAAGTTTGGTCAAAGTAGGGATACTTTGACTTGAGACAAAACTTATATGCAGACTAAAAAGAACCGGAGGGAGTATATTGTACATATCTCACGTCCCCTGTCCACGCAGTGTCTAACATGTTGCCTAGTGCCCGCTACAATGTTATTGGTGTAAATCACAAATCCTGACAGAGTATATTCATGCCAGCATGAGATGCATGTTTCTTGTGGTCATTTGATGAGATGCATGAGATGGTCACATGAGATCTCATGTGATCACATGATATACACATGTGACACATGTTTTATAGAAGAAGAAAAAATCTAGTATCAAGTTGTATAAATCACGGTGGAAGTTATCCTATGACTTACATTTTCTTTGTCTTTATGAACATAAGTAATGCATTGATCAGAACTTACTGCTAGAAAAGAAGTGTCGTTCCAAACAGCTCTTTCAAGAAGGCGCTTCGCCTTGTTCCCGACAAAAATTGGCGACGTTGGCATTGCCTCAATTAAGTTCTGGTCAAGCAGGACCTTGTTCCTGCTGGAGTCTGCATTATACCTTGACCTTGAAGATCCCTTGAGATCATAAAGCCTCGTAATATTCCGTCCAAATAAGAGATTTTCCATCACAAGCAAATCCATTTTTGATTCCTTGCCACCTTTCAGATGCTTAATTGTAACCTAAGCAAAAGCATACCATTTTTAGTACTACCCAACCCTACCATAGAAAAGAAAAAGCTACGCCTATAATTTTGGGTCATTGGCTCAATGAACTCCAGCAAAAGCATACCATTTCTAGTACTGCCCAACCATATCATACATTATTTGAGAGTTTAATCCAGTCCCAAAGTTGCAAAACTTCCTGCGGACACGACTTGCAGGTTGCAAGATCTCCGAAGGCGTGTTCAAGGAAGCACATACTAGATCAAATAAAATTGTCGTAGGTGCATAACATATATTTATTTAACCAAAAAGACTAACAAAATCAATATGAAGCGCAACTAATATACCTCATTACTAATTACTAGATGCCCCAATGTGAGCTATGTGAAAAATGCAGGGGAATGGTTTTATGTATAATATATGCATGATTCTAAAACTGGAGAATCTTTTTGATCCCAACCCACCAGCAAAATTACCAGATCCCAGAAACTATCATATATTCATCTAAAAGTTCAAATTGTTAGTTACATTATGTTCCATGTATAGCCTGAATATTTTCCCCATTGTATGAGGGGTTTTCCGCATATTTACCACCTGTACATGTATATATATGCTGGCCTTTGGCCCCCAGAAAATACAAGTTGCATATTTGTTGGGGTCTTGTTGGTCGTCGGATGCGTATTTCTCAGGATGTGACTTTTGATGAGTCTCATCCTTTCTACCCGCGTCCATCTTCCTCGACCTTTTCAGCGAAGGATATCTCTTTCCTCACTTTTCCCGATACTCCTATCACTCTTGTTGAGTCCTTTCCCATCCGTCCTACTGCTCCTGCTTCTTCGACTACTGCAGATCCTCTGCCACCATCTCCTATTGTTTCCTCACCTCACTTATCACAGGATTACGTACCTTCACCCCCGGTGGCTTCCCCGTCTCTATCACCTGAGATTATCCCGGTGATTCCTCCTCGTATTCTTCCATCTTTTCCTCACATTTATACTCGTCGTCCGCATGTTGTGAATAAGTCTACTGATGCGCCATTTACTTCTCGTGTGCCATCTTCCTCATCTCAGCGACTCAGCCTACTTATGGCTTGCGTCCTTCTCCGCTTCCGCCTGTTGACCACCTTGGCCTTCCAAGCGCTGGCGCCGCTGTTCTTGAGCCCACTTCTTATTCTGATGCTATTGTTCACCCCGAATGGCAGCTTGCGATGGCAAAGGAGACTGTTCCTCTTGAGCGCACCGGCATGTGGGATCTCATTTCTCTTCATCCCCGTGTTCGTCCCATCACTTGTAGGGTCTACAAGGTTAAGACTCGCTCTGATGATTCTCTTGAGCACTACAAAGCTTGTCCTGTGGCTCATGGCCAGCAGGAGCATGATTGTGATTACGATGAGACTTTTGCTCCTGTAACCCATATGATAGTTATATTATGTTCCATATATAGCATGTGTATTTTCCACATTGTATAGGGATTTTCTGCATATTTACCACCTGTACATGTGTATATATACTGGCCCTTGCCCCCCAGGAAATATAAGTTGCATATTTCCTAACACAAATGATCATACCCATGTATAAAATGGAGAGCCTCGGAACGAAAATGTAATCCTTTTCTCTGGAGACTGTTATTGGAGCAGCTTAGTTGTATTGCATAGCCCATGGGGCAAATATATACACATGTAAAGAGACCTAGTACATTAGTTTGTGGTACAAGGAAATTTAAACTAATACGACTATGTAAAGAGACCTAGGCTATACTGAGACTGCATATCAAACTAGTAAAATGCCCGTGCTACGCTACGGAACAACATGGAAGTAGAGCCAAAAATAATTTAGCCACACTGTTATATTTTTAATCAAGACCTTCTAAAGTTACAGAAGAAACAACTGGATATTCCCTTTCTTATCACATGTATTAGTGGACATTTCAACTAATGCTAGTATACACATCATTATTCTACTTTGCAAGGTAGGCCAAAACACTAATGATATGTTTACTTGTTGCATATCACATTATCATTTTTATTTTTCTCCTATGTTTTTAATGTCGAAGTTTAGAACTGTAGTACATTCAAATCAACATTTGAGATCTTGTTGCATGTTTATTTTATCCCATTTAAAATGATATGCCCCATTGACAACATTCTTAAAAACCCACGCTTATAGGTTTGAACGGACTTGGAATCAACATAAGCCAAGTTGCAGCCTACCAAATGTGATGTTTGAATGTAGTTAAAAGAACTCGAGGATGGTAGATGAGATAATAAATGTGTAAACATATCAAAGATTCCGTGTCCAACATAATATTTCACATCATTTGCCACCCTAGGTTGCACAGGGAGATTAAAAAAAATATGCAATGAGAAAAAGGAAGAGACATAAAGCATGTTAATGAAAGGCGTCAGATAATAAGCAAAGACACATGGAAGTTACCATCAAGAGTGCATGATATATGGTCAACTTGCCACCATGAAGAGTCAATGAATTGGAATTTCGATGATTGCAAATATTATTTATTTTCAAGGAGAGGGGTGGGGGTTGGGGGGGTTGCATCTATCCATCTGATGCATTGAGCGTGGTGGTCCTCATGGCCTCCACCGTCATGGTCATGACCGATGTGAATAAGATATAATGCTCGCTGCTCACTGAGTAGCAAAATGCTATACGGCATTATGGCTCTAGAGGAGCTCGGGTGTGACTTCCGTGCTATGCTCGCACGGACGACAGCAGCCAAGGCCGATGTGCAGGATGCCTCCCTATGTCGGGTGCCCGTGCTGGCCGCCGCCTGCCCACTACCTCTGCAGTGCTCACCAATATTGTTGAGCCTACACACTGGTGGACCTACTTCCCGATGTCGTCCTGCATAGAGAAAAACTGCTTCGTGAAGCACTCCCCATCCAGGATGCGTTGGTCGTTGTCGCCTAGAATGACGACGCTCCCCTTGTGGTTTTTATTGTTATATTTCCTCTAAAAGGCTGGACGGGCCGGGCTTCCTGTCGGGCTGGCTCTAACTCTGCCCGAAAGGATAAGAGGCCTAGCCTTTTTTTTAGGGCAAAAGGCCTAGCTGAGACGGCAAAATAGGCCTCAAGCACAACCAGGTAGAGCCAGTTTTGGCCCAGTTCAGCTGCAAGGCTCTCTTCTGAACCCAACCCATCTGTTTTTTAGGAATTCTAAAAAAAAATCTATTTTTTTGGAAGAGCTCAACCCATCCAAGTGAGAGGAGGGAATTAATAAGAGGAGCCCCATTATGTACGCGATTTTCTAATAAAATACAACAACGTACGCTCGCATGCGTCCATCCACCGTGTTGCCGCTGCTCGCGTACGCATGCTGCACGCACGCATCCTGTATCCATCCCCGACGACGTCGTCCTGTCCTCGGATCCCCGCCATGCACTGCGGCTGCAGACCCCGGCCCACCGTTCCCACGCCGGTGGCCGGCCACACCGCCATGTAGTTGTTGCCGAGCACATATACGCACGCCGGTGCCCGCACCCTCCGATTCATATGCAGTTGTTCGCCCAGCGCACGCACGCGCGGTCGCCAAGCTCTCTTGCTGCTCGTGGTCGGGGTGTCCGCAATATAGACCGGGCTCGCTGCTGTGATGCTTCTCCTCCACGACCACGCCTCCCGAACGCGCCGGTGCTCCACCTCCACGACCACGTTCCCAACGCCGCCGCATCCTGGGCCTACCTAGCATTGAACAACGTCGCCGGGGATAGAGGTGGAGAAGCACCACGGCGTCTCGCCCTCTTCGTCCTTTCCTTGGATCCTCGCTATGCACTGCAACTGCAACTGCACACCCTGGCCCCCCGCGCCAACGACGGTGGCCGACCAGACCGGCACGCCGTCGTTGCCGAGCACATGCACCGCAACCTCCGATCCCTCTATCGTCGTTCACCAAGCACACACGCGCAGTGGCCAAGCTCCCATGCTGCTCGTGGTCAGGGTGTGCCCTCGACCGGGGTCGCCGCCGTGTGGTGCTTCTCCTCCACGAGCATGCCTCTCGGACGCTCCGATGCTCCACCTCCACGACCACGTTCCCAAAGCCGCCGCATCCTAGGCCTACCTAGCATTGAACAGCGCCTCCAGGGCCGGCGAGCCAACCGGCAAAGAGTTGGTCGGTACAAGCCTCGCCCTCGTATTGGGGTTCGCCATAGCACCAAGCTGAGCCCCGGCCCTGCCCGTCGTCGGTTAGATTTTGGCTGCTCGATCCGATTCCGGCTCGTGCCCAACCTGACCTGTGGAATTGTTCTAGGGAAGCAGCCGTCGCTGCTATGCACAGGTGGATGGTGGTGGTGGAGCGTCTTAGATTGGATAGAAGATGACGATTGGGGAGAGCGGCGGTCTAGAGGAAGTTTTTTTTAATGCAGAAAGCCAGCTGGTATGTTGGAGATTGTTATTATTTTAATGTGGTGGGTCCCACAGAGGTAGGAGATGGAGGGTGAGTGAACTCACCACCAACTCAAATCTTTAGAAGTGGGAAAGATAACTTGCATACATAGAAAAACTATTATTTGTACCTCTACCCTAAATGAAGTACTCCAATATTTGGCTTCACTTGAAAGACTGCAATATGTCATGCACGATAGAAACAACATTGTTTCGAAGCAAAATTCCACTTAGTGACCATTGCCACTAATCTTACAAGAAGTTTCTTCCCCATACTTAATGTGGAATACCACTGCTAATAAACATATATAAACAGGAGATTAAAGAAGGTGAGACGAACATACCTGATAGATTCCCAGAATCTTTGCAAGGCATGTAGGGCTTCCAGTGCTTATGGACTCTGACAAATACTTAAAATAATCTGGGCCGAACTGAAGGAATGATTCAAGCTCTGTTTTTGTGACCTGCTTTATAATAAATCTATCATCCAGAGATTTTGCAAAGAACACATTACTTTTGCCACCTTGTGCTCCCCATTTCTTGCATCGACTGATAGATCTTAAATAATCAAGCTCCGATGGACAACAAGACCTTCTGAGTTCTTCAAAGCTTTTTGCATAATAGCATGTCACAGTGCATTTAACTTTCCCAAGTGGCCCACCATCTTGAAAAGAAACTCTGGAGTGCAGTAGATCAGGAGCAAAGGACCCTCTACTGGAAGATATCGATGAAGCAAAATCATCAGAGGATCCAAAATCCTCAAATAAATGGAACAGGTTAAAATTTCCTGAATCATAAACAGGCAACGAAAGTGTAGAATCTGCACTGTCTTTATTTTGATTGCTCTCAACTGACATTTGAAAGTGATACACAGGTGAAACAAGTGCATAAGAAATAATACTAGTCGGTTCATCATCAAATACCGGGATAACAACATCATTAGCTCCAGTTGGCAGAAAAAGTCTTGCTCCACCTTGCTGTGATAGATCGCGAAACAATGAAATGTATACAGGATTGTAGTCGGCCAAGGTTCCAAATGTCGGTGCTGTGCCAGAGTTTGTGTTCAATGAATTATAAAATGTCATGTATGGCATTTTAAGGCAGCTTAGCAAGTCTTCTACTGTATCCCCAGACCTGACAGATGCAGAAGTGTGGCGTGGTACTGCCTTTGCTTGTTTTTTCACATCAGCAGCTGTACCTTGTAACAGAGCTAGTGGTTTCACCAGGCTTGCATCAGGAGCAGATCCATCCTCACCTCTCCATTTTGCACCCAGTTTATCTGAAATGTCAGTAGCTACTGGGAACTGACCTTCAGAAGAAACCCTACGAACGCCGTTAATCGATCCTTGATGATCTAAATGACCCCTGACATTAGCGCTATTTGCATGATTTATTTCAACTATTGTATCTTCAGCACCATTCAACTCTTCAGTATTTCTCGAGCAAGTTTCATTAGATTGATCATGCTGGTTGGTCCCCTCATCACCAGCGTAAAGTGCATTTGAATCGGTGCCCTTTGAGTTCTTCTCCAACTTTGTGTTTGTATTGGTATCAGCTGATCGATCATTGATTTCAGAATTATTACTTCCAACTCGTAGACTTCCAAGAGCAGCGCAATACTTGCCACCTGAGGTTGCTATGAAACTTAGGCGTTGATCCCACAAGTAACAAAGAAATAGTAGCTGCCTCCTTAGTTTGTTAACTTCAAGAATATCAATGAATAACTGCCCCTTTCTGATTTCCCTTTTCAGTAGATTCTTTAGTGACTCCTGAAGGTGAATGCTCCAATAATCAGAATACTACATTCAGTTTAGCTTTTTTTTTACAGAGCTTTGTGTGACAATGGTTTCTTAACAAATCACTAGATAAAAATAGTAAAACAAATTTACCGTGAAATCAACCTTCTCTGCTTGTAGGATATCTTCCAACTCTACTATGTTTTGTCTTAACTCAAGGATCTTCATGTTGCCATCAAAAGAGCCTGTAATTGGCCTTTTCTCTGAAATTTGATGGAGTGCATTCAGTACTTCAGTGAACAGGAGTTCAGCTGAATCAACCACCTGAGACATCTGACTATTAGCATCACACAGTAATTACCTCGTAAGTGAGCTAATAAAATTAAACTTGCTACCTCATTTGCTTCTTGCTCTACCCATTCCTGATGCTGGGAAGTAAAATCAAGTTTCGACGGAGGCAAATAGACTGAGTGAACCTTGATTGATGCGTATCGGAAGCAAGCAACCATTTCACCGAAACTGAAATACAAACATTTAAGACATGATTTTTGCCAAATTGATAAAGTGGAATGGAGATGAGGATATACCCATAAAAACGAAGGCAGTCCCTGTGAAGAGAATGACCACAGCTGGCTACCCTACTTGCTGCTGCATGATTTGAAAAACTAAGTTCCAAAAATTTACCAAAAGATAAGCCCCAGGCAGCATCAGACATCACTACTCTTTTAGTTGCTGGAGGGAGCCCTTTATCGCGCGGACAGCGTAAGCATCTATGCCACATCCAGATTTTACCATCATGTTCACCAGGTAACTTCACTATGAGTTTCCGCACTGATATTGTTAAGCTGCCTTGGGGGTGAACATAGCAATAAACATGGGCCTCTGGTGCCAGCTCACAAGAGAGACAACAATTGCTCTAAAACAAAATGTAGAAGTTATGTGAGATATAAAAACTATGAAACAAGTATAGTTTCAAAGACCTTGGTCTAACCTGATCAAATAGCTGGTCACGCAAAAACCTGCCTAAAGGTTTGTCAAAGTTACCATAATATTTTATGCGAAGAAGGTGTGGCCGCTCACATATAGCTTCTTTCCAAACACAACGCGAGGACAGAGAAACTAATATACTCTGGTTGTCGGCAGGGGATGCTGGAATTTCATCCCTTTTTACTATTGAACCGTCATTTGAACTGACATTATTATAAGAAACTTGTAAGTTGAGAGGAGCAGATGGCTTAGCCGCTACCTTGGCACCATTGTTGGCGTTATGGGCAAATGAAAGATCACTTTCAGCAGCCACCAAATTTGCAGGATGAGCAGGCAACACACTCAGGCCATTAGCCAGTGGATGTCTATTGGTTTCAGGCTGGAGTTCTTCAAATTTCATTTTGCTGCCAACATCTCTAGTACAAGCAGGACACTGGCAGAATGAAATTCTCGACTGCTGAACCAGAGGATCATTATATGATTGAGGGTCCATACCAAGCAAACAGCCAATGTCTCCAGTTTGGTCATTGATTTGAACTGATGATGCTTGGGTAGAACCAACTCCCAATCTTTCCCAGCATTTGCTATCAGGGAAGGATGCTGCAGCCATTTGGTCCATCATTTTAAAACCATTGAATGTAAAGTCATCCTTTTGAATATCAAATGCTTGCAGGTTGTTGTTGGGTGATGAAATAGTAGGCATTTGCAAAATAGGTATCGTTGAAATGGATCTATCAGCACTGGAAGGTTTGTCCGGCAAAGCAACAATAATCGGCGACTTAAGAGGGAGTTCTGGCAGGGTTGCACCTTCATCTACAAGAAAAGATGTTTCAAGAGCCAAGTGATAGGCTGCGAAGACTCCATATTGCACAACATGCTTCACTTTTTTCAACTCATCCCCATTAGCTCCTTTTAGCAAGATCTGCAGAATTAGATATACTTAGACAGGACCCCAAGTGTTATAACTAAGTCAACAACAGAACACTTACTGTAAAACCCAAGGGCTTTGGACAGCCTTCAAAAAACATAAGGGTCTTCAGCATTTTCTTCCCACCTTCTCCAGCAGTCCCATGCTCTTCAATATACTTCTCCACATGGAATAAGTCACAATTCCCGAGCTTTTGGGATGACAGATAATCAATAGAGGGAACTATCTGAGCACCAGTGCAACGGGATATCCGTTCCAGAAGTGGTCTTCTGATATTCAAAACAAGTGAAATGTTTTTCTCCAGAAACAAATCCTGAGCATAACGAGACACAGATTTCTCTACCAATACAACACTTGGTTGGTGCGCTTTGATCTTTACAACTGCCATTTTCAGATAATCCGTTTCCTAGAATACAAAAAGGCATGAAAATGATCGCCATCAGCAACGATCAATCTATACCACACTCTCAATGCACTTTGGTTTTACAATTTATGCATGAAAACATAATCGTGGGTAGTACCTGCTGCAGTAAGGTATCAAAACTTGAAAGCAAATTCGATACACGCTGATATTCAAGTGCACCACCAAGAATTAGGATTCGTGGCTTTTCCTTCTTTGTTGACATGCGCCGATGAGCAACATTCTTCTTACAAACAACTCCTCTTACAACCAAGCTGGAAATGAAGAAGTTTACAACCAGACACAAAAACAATTAAGTTCTTGCCTGCAGCACTAAGGAAATGCACAGAAAGGAAAGAAACGATGAAATCTCAAGTGCTATAACTTGAAAAGCTGCTGCCTTGGCGCAGTGGTAAAGCTGCTGCCTTGTGACCATGAGGTCACGGGTTCAAGTCCTGGAAACAGCCTCTTGCAGAAATGTAGGGAAAGGCTACGTACAATAGACCCAAAGTAGTCGGACCCTTCCCTGGACCCTGTGCAAGCGGGAGCTACATGCACCGGGCTGCCCTTTTTTTTATAACTTGAAAAGCCAAGGTTACCAGCAGTAGCACTATATGTTATTTACATTATAAAGTAGTGCCATATTGATATGAGAACTTCATAAAGCATTAAGCAAATGAATGCTAAAACACATAAACAAGTAAAAACCACCAGATTATGTGAAGTGATACATGGAAGAGTGAATCTGTTCACCTGTCACTTGGACGGCCACAAGCCAAGCATTTCACCTTTACATAGCCACCAGGGTCCATACGTCCTCCTTTGCTGGTATCTGGTCTCAAAAGAGATGCGGCTTCCCAAGACAAGGAGGTAACTATATCTAGCCAACTCTCATTGCCAATTTTATCACCCAATTCTATCTTTTCAGCTTGAAGAAGTTGGGCCACCAATGCCCGAAAATGCCCATCAACAATATCTTTCATGGCTTTCTTGTGTTCCTCAGCAGATTTATCTCTACTTCGACAATGTCCACTGCTGAAGCTGTTTGAGCGTAGATAACCCCATTCTCCTGTGGCATCCTCTCCCTCCTCATCATCACATGGAGCACCATCATGGTCATCCTCTTCATCCTCGGCTTCTGGAGGTAGCCAAAGTGAGCTATTGTTTTCAAAATCCACAAGTTCATTTTCTAGCACTTCCATGCCATACAACGAAGAAGATCGAGCATTGCACTCCTCAGCATTATCAATGATATGATCACCAGTCTTATCCATTCCCTCAGAATTAACTAAGGTTGCTGTATCTTTTCTTGGTGATGCAGAATCTTTAGCAGCATCATTGCAAACAACTTGATGATCATCAAAACACATAGGCCCATTGTACTCATCAGAGTTTTGTAGGTGGTGTACTTCCGAATCAGAGCGGAAAATTGTGTAGTCGTCATCTTCATCATCACTCCTAGTAGAAGAAAATAAATGTTGAATTAGTCACAGGGATCCAACTAACAATTTTGAAATACAGTCTTCCTTTCTTTTGTTGAGTTTGAATGATAATTCCTCCGCGGAGTACTTCTTACTCCCTGAGAACAGAACTTAAACAAGTAAACTTATCCAAGATCTGGAGACCTTATCATCTTGTAAATTCATCACATCCTGCTTATCATAAAGTAACCATATACTACGATTATGTCAAGCATTTTCACTGCTTCTTGCTACTATCAATGGCACAAAGGAGCATGAGCACGGTGCCGGTTTAAGTCAACGAGAATGAAAAGCATAAAAGGAACTAATCAAACAGTAATTTCAATCTGTGCCAACTTGGTTTCAGGATGGTGATGATCAACAGTGCAACTGATTCCAGCCACCCTTTGTTAGTTAACCAACAGTGAACAGCTTATGAAATTTTGTGTTCTCTACAGAAAACACTTATGAATTTCAGGTGTGCTTATGTCACATTGCTTATCGTGAATCTATTTATGTGGCACACTATAATAAAGCAAACCCCATATGAATAGCCAAAAACAACTGTATTTTAAATTTGACCAAGTATTATTCAAAGAAATCCTATATTCAAACAACACAGGAGTTCCATTTTAGGCATGTAAAGCGATGTTAGTGGGCAAACTCTCCAATATACAGTAACAAAAGAATTCAGGTACTGGGAATTGCATCCAAAAGGAAAAATATTTGGCCAAATAAGTAACTGCATCTAGCCCTATCCAGCAACACAGGTATCATACCTCAGAAGTATGGTCTCGGCTACTGATTGGACAACTAACTCAAACAATCTTTGTTTGTCGTTTGTCAACGATAATGTATGAAGTTAGTGTAGTTTAATTTCCTTGAGAAAAAAGTTAGCGTAGCTGATTTCGTTGGCTAACAAAGCCAGAAGCCTAAAAAGGAATACCTATTCAAGCAGAAGTTGAATGGATCAGGCGAATTGTCCACATAAGCCGCATGCTCCATGGCCCCATCCGGCTCCATCACAGCATGCTGCAACTCCAGAGAAGCATCGAGCTCGCCGCAGTTGCCCTCGCTGCCCACCGACCGTGATGCAGAGTCAGTGCAGCTGACATTCGCGTAAGACAACAACTGGCCGTTGGTCACCGTGCTGCTACGCCCGGTGGAACATGACTTTTCGTTCCCCGCACTCGTGGCCGACGGCGACGGGCTCGACAGCTGCGCCACATCCCTCCGAGTGGCCGCCTCCTCCTCCAGCCAGCGCTTGAAGCAGTAGTTGCAGACCCTGATCCGCTCGATGTCCTCCCGCGCCGCGTCGCCCGGCGAGCGGGGCACAGAGTTGGCCGTGCAACGGGCACAGAACACGCGGCCGCAGTGGCGGCAGTGGTGACGCCGATTAAGGATGGTGAACTGGGCATCGCAGTCGTAACACACCCGGCAACTTTGGTCCGGCATCCAGAAGTCTCTGGACAAGTCATGCGGCTGCGCCTGTAGCACATCGGCAGCAGCAGCAGCCTTCGGCGCAGGCGGCGGCGAGTGCTCTCCCCGCCGCGGCATCCGCGACTTGACTGCTCCCAACAACTCAACGAGGCGCCCCTCCGGCGATCCCATCACCCAGGCCTTTAGCTCTCCCACCCTTCATGCTCAGCACAGCAGAGACTCAATTCGCATGGCCCTCGCCGCTTCCGAACCAGGGGCACTCCAACGCCGCACGCCGCCGGATCAGAACTCAATCGGCAGCACCCCAAGCTCGGCACGAATTCGGCAGCGCTGGATCGAGCGGGGGGCAAATGGGAATCGGGAGGACTGATTTTATTTTTATTTGGCTTAAGACAAAGTGAGGATTTCGGATGGGATTAGGAGGTCACGAGGGTTCCAGACGACAAACGCCACTCGCGCACGGGGCTGGACTTGCTCGAACGATGCGGATTCACGGGGCACAAAGGTAGAAAGGACGGGACTGTTTGGCTGAGTACACACGCAAAAGTTACTCTCCCATAAGGGTACATCTAGGTTTTGTCCTAAGTTGAAGTTTAAAATTTTGACCAACTTTATAAAAAATAGCAGCATTTATGGCACTAAATTAATATCATTAGATTTGTTTTGAAATGTAGTTTCATAATGTACTAATTTAATGTCATCTATGCTACTACTCTTTTCTATAAAATTGGTCAAAATTTTAAAACTTTGATTTAGGACAAAACTTAGATGTACACTTATTCACGGACGGAGGGATTACGTACTTAGTTGTAAACATTTGTCATTGTTGTGTCCCCTTCGGTCCGTCTCAGCAGAAACACATGCATCGATATTTCATTGTAAACATTTGTCAACCAAAGGCAAAGAGCTGTTTTATTGCATAGCTTTGTGTGGTAACTTTTTGTTAGAGCGATAAGGTTACCAGGTGACACGCAGTCATAGCCACGGCGTAGCATGTCTTATCTAACCGATATATTTGAACAAGCATTAAGCATTACACATCACATTGAGAACCACTAACTAACTGCTCGTGAGTTGTCACATTGATATACATATTCTAGTGGTTCAACAGCAGTAACATAGACTCTCAGAATAAAGGATTTTCTGCAGAGTGACGCGCAATGATCCATAGTTTTGTATAGGGTTGCCACGACCCGGTCCTTGATGAGGGCCCCAAATCTTTGTACTTTCTATGTCAGCCCCTGAATTAATAGCTGACAATAGAGTCGACGGTGTAATACCAACAATACATCACATGTCATAGTATTACATCGTGGATCCAATGCTTTACAAAACACACATGCTTAGCCCATGGGATAGCTTACAATACAATCATGCAGCGGAGATAATATTCTCGTCTTGTGGCATCCATCTACTCACAGGCAAGAGTTGAGCATAGCATCATAACTCTACTTCGTACCTTCCCTTCAATACGGTAAACATGCAATGTTATAAGTTGCAGCCCCAAGGGTCAATACATTTACTGTATTGGCAAATTCACGGTTCACTCGAAAGCATGTTCACCTATATGGGGTTCAAGGCTCTTTGCAGAAAATAACTTTGCCCTATTTTAGTAGTGGTCTACTCTAATAGCTGGACATACTGTCTCACACAATAGTTCGGGGTAGATCGCATCACGCAATCACCCATAATGCAATTTGAGTATGTGGCTCCCGTCTCACACGGTAACCCGAACTGAAAGCACAAGTGCTCCCTGGGTGATTTTGATAATTAATGTCAAAATATCTCTTGTTGGACTAATGCTTTTATCTAGTGTATTTCAGACAAGTTCAACAATGGCGTGGAAAGGACAAGAGGATGTGGAACCCCTTCAAAATGCTAAGGGCACATATTGGCAAAAGCTCAAGACTCTTCATTTCTATTTTAGTGATCCAAGATCACATTGAGTCCGTAGGAAAGCCAATACTATTAAAAGGGGATGAGGTGTTGCTTAATGGCTTGCTTGCTCAAATGCTTAGTGATATTGCTCCAAAGCCCTCAACCACTTTTTCATTCCAAATGTGTCAAAGCCCTAAACTCCAACTCGGCCCCATCGATCCACTCCATCCGGAGCCACCGAGTTCATATGACATAGCCACTACCAGAAACCCTAAACAGTTCAGTCACACCGATACGAATCTCGGTCTCTCCGAGATGGCCTTGCCAATTCTCTGTTGCCTATTGCAATTATTTCGGTCTCACCGAGTGATACGTCCATTTTGCATCATGCTTTCACAAATTTTTCAGAAATTTTATGCCCCAAGACACTTCATTAACCATAAAGTGGCACTTCTCCCAATTCAAGACAATATTAGTTTCTTCACATCTCTGCAAGACTCGATCAAGGTTGCTTAAGCAATCATCAAAAGAACTCCATACATAGAGAAATCATCCATGAAAACCTCAACAATCTTTTCACAAAAGTTAGAGAATATAGCAGTCATACATCTTTGAAAGGTAGCAGGTGCATTGCATAAACCAAAAAGCATACGTCTATAAGCAAAGGTACTGAAAGGGCAAGTAAAAGTGGTCTTATCCTGATCCTCTTTTGACAGGTATTTGAGAGAAACCAGAATAACCATCTAGAAAGCAAAAATGTGTATGTTTAGATAGTATTTCTAACATTTGATCAATAAAAGGTAGAGGGTAATGATCCTTTCTAGTAGATTTATTTAATTTGCAGAAATCAATTACCATTCTATAACTTGTAATAATTCTTTGTGGGATCAATTCATCCTTATCATTAGGAACTACGGTAATACCTCCCTTCTTAGGGACACAATGGACATGACTTACCTACTGACAATCAGCAACAGGATAAATTATACCTGCCTCCAGAAGCTTTAGTATTTCATTTCTTACCACTTCTTTCATCTTAGGATTTAACCATCGTTGATGATCAACAACTGGTTTAGCATCTTTCTCCAGCTTAATTTTGTGGTGGCATAGAGTGGGACTAATGCCCTTAAGATCATCAAGAGTATATCCAATAGCAGCATGGTGCTTCTTTAGAGTTTTCAATCATTTCTCTTCTTCATGCTCTGAAAGGTTATCACTAATAATAACAATATATATCTTCTTTTCATAAAGATAAGCGTATTTCAATGTATCAGGTAATTTTTTAAGCTCAAACACGAGATCTCCCTTGGGTGGAGGAGGATCCCCAAGGATTTCAACTGGCAAGTTGTGTTTCAAAATAGGTCCCTGTTTAAAGAATACTTCATCTATTTCCCTTTTTTCATTCATAAACATATCATTTTCATGATCTAGCAAATATTATTCTAAAGGATCATTAGGAGGCACGGCAATAGAAGCAAGACCAATAATTCCATCTTTACTAGGCAATTCTTTATCATGGGGTTGTATATGAAATTTAGCAAAATTGAAATCATGAGACATATCCCCTAAACCAACAGTGACAGTATCTTTTTCGCAGTCTATCTTAGCATTAACAGTGTTCAAGAAGGGTCTACCAAATATAATGGGACAAAAGTCATCTTGTGGGGAAGCAAGAACAAGAAAATCAGTAGGATATTTAATTTTCCCACACAAGACTTCAACATCTCTAACAATCCCAATTGGTGAAATAGTATCTCTATTGGTAAGCTTAATAGTAACATCAATATCTTCTATTTCAGCAGGTGTAATATCATGCATAATTTCTTTGTATAAGGTATAAGGTATTGCACTCACACTAGCACCCATATCACATAAGCCATGATAACAATGATCTCCTATTTTAACAGAAACAACAGACATGCCAACAACAGGTCTATGTTTATTTTTAGTATCAGGTTTAGCAATTCTAGCGGCTTCATCACAAAAGTAAATAACATGCCCATCAATATTATCGACCAAGAGATCTTTAACCATAGCAATACTAGGTTCAACTTTAATTTGCTCAGGGGGTGTAGGTGTTCTAGCATTACTCTTACGTACCACAGTTGAAGCTTTAGCATGATCCTTTATTCTAACAGGGAAAGGTGGTTTCTCAATATAAGTAGTAGGAACAATAGGATCAACATTATAAGTGATAGTCTTTTCTTCAACTTTAATGGGTTCTACTACTTTCACTTTAATGGGAGGATAATATTTAAACCACTTCTCCTTAGGGAGATCAACATGAGTAGCAAATGATTCACAGAAAGAAGCTACTATCTCAGAGTCAAGTCCATATTTAGTGCTAAATTCACGAAAAGCATCGGTATCCATAAAAGATTTAACACAATCAAATTTAGGTGTTATACCTGACTCCTTACCTTCTTCGAGCTCCCAATCTTCAGAGTTGCATTTAATTCTTTCCAATAAATCCCATCTGAATTCAATAGTATTCATCATAAAAGAACTAGTACAATAAATATCGAGCATGGAGCGATTATTGAGAGAAATCCAAGCATAAAAAAATTGAATAATAATTTCTTTTGATGATTGCTTAAGCAACCTTGACCGAGTCTTGCAGAGATGTGAAGAAACTAATATTGTCTTGAATTGGGAGAAGTGACACTTTATGGTCTCACCGAGTTGATAAAGCTAAAGTTGATGTTGTTGAAAATATGACGTGTCCTAAGGACATCAAAGGTATAAGAAGTTTCCTTGGCCATGCCAGTTTTTATAGGAGGTTCATTAAAGACTTCTCAAAAATTTCTAGGCCTCTGACTAATCTCTTACAAAAAGATGTTCCTTTTGTCTTTGATGATGATTGTGTAGAAGCATTTGAAATACTTAAGGAAGCCTTGATTTCTGCACCCATAGTTCAACCACTTGATTGGAATTTACCCATTGAAATTATGTGTGATGCTAGTGATTATGTTGTAGGTGCTGTTCTAGGACAAAGAGTTGATAAGAAACTAAATGTTATCCAATATGCTAGTAAAACTCTAGACAGTGCCCAGAGAAATTATGCTACTACTGGCAAAAAAATTAGCAGTTGTGTTCGCTTGTGATAAGTTCAGACCTTATATTGTTGATTCCAAAGTAACTGTTCACACTGATCATGCTACTATTAAATATCTTATGGAAAAGAAAGATGCTAAACCTAGACTTATTAGATGGGTTCTCTTGCTACAAGAATTTGATTTGCATAATATTTATAAAAAGGGAGCTGAGAACCCTGTTGCAGACAACTTGTCTAGGTTAGAAAATGTTCTTGATGACCCACTACCTATTGATGATAGCTTTCCTAATGAACAATTAGCTATCATAAATGCTTCTCGTACTGCTCCATGGTATGTTGATTATGCTAATTACATTGTTGCAAAATTTATACCACCTAGTTTCACATACCAACAAAAGATAAAGTTTTTCTATGATTTAAGACATTACTTCTGGGATGACCCACACCTTTATAAAGAAGGTGTAGATGGTGTTATTAGACATTGTGTACCTGAGCATGAACAGGAACAGATCCTACGCAAGTGTCACTCCGAGGCTAACGGAGGACACCATGCTGGAGATAGAACTGCACGTAAGGTATTGCAATTCGGTTTTTATTGGCCTACTCTCTTCAAAGATGCCCGTAAGTTTGTCTTGTCTTGTGATGAATGTCAAAGAACTGGTAATATTAGTAGACGTCAAGAAATGCCTATGAACTATTCACTTGTTATTGAACCATTCGATGTTTGGGGCTTTGATTATATGGGACATTTTCCTTCCTCTAATGGGTATACACACATTTTAGTTGTTGTTGATTACGTTACTAAGTGGGTAGAAGCTATTCCAACTACTAGTGTGGATCATAACACCTCTATTAAGATGCTTAAAGAAGTTATTTTTCTGAGGTTTGGAGCCCCTAGATATTTAATGACTGATGGTGGTTCACATTTTTTTATGGTGCTTTTCGTAAAATGCTTGCTAAGTACGATGTTAATCATAGAATTGCATCTCCATACCACCCTCAGTCTAGTGGTCAAGTAGAATTGAGTAATAGAGAGATTCAATTGATCTTGCAAAAGACTGTTAATAGATCTAGAAAGAATTGGTCTAAGAAACTTGATGATGCATTATGGCCTATAGAACTGCATATAAAAATCCTATGGGTATGTCCCCGTATAGAATGGTTTATGGAAAAGCATGTCACTTACCTCTTGAACTAGAACATAAGGCATATTGGGCTATTAAAGAGCTCAATTATGATTCCAAACTTGCCGGTGAGAAGAGGCTATTTGACATTAACTCACTTCATTAATGGAGAACCCAGGCCTATGAGAACACCAAATTGTTTAAAGAAAAAGTTAAAAGATGGCATGACAAAAGGATACAAAAGCGTGAGTTTAACGTAGGTGATTATGTTTTTCTATACAACTATCGTTTAAGATTTTTTGCAGGAAAACTTCTCTCTAAATGGGAAGGTCCTTACATTATCGAGGTCTATCGTTCTGGTGCCATAAAAATCAACAAAGCTGGAGGCACAAATCCGAAGGTGGTGAACGGTCAAAGAATCAAACATTATATCTCAGGTAATCCCATAAATGTTGAAACCAATGTTATTGACACCGTAACCCCAGAGGAGTACATAAGGGACAATTTCTAGAGCGTTTCAGACTCCGAAAAGGAATAGGTATGTGGTACAGTAAGTAAACCGACTCCAAAATAGTTCTAATAGCAACTCCGTTTTGGAATATTTAAAAAATTAGGAAAGTAAGTAGTCTGAAAGAGACACAAGGCATCCACGAGGGTGGAGACGCGCCCTACCCCCCTGGGCGCACCCCCTGCATCGTGGACACCTCGTGTGCCCTCTGGACTCTGTTTTCTTGCACAATACTTCTTTTGGGCTGTAAAAATTCATTATATAATCTCCCGAAGGTTTTTACCACCATACCATGACAAAATACTCTGCTTTTGTTTCGAGCTGTTTTTTTGACAGATCTAGATCACCATGACGTCTTCAAGCGCCCCCAAGGACAGTTTTTCGAGAAGGTCATCAACCCTTACCTCGCGGAGGTGCTGCAACACCCTCAAACCATTGAGATGCGTGAGGGAGTGCTACACATCTGTGATGTTGAGGGACCAAGGAGGACCAGAAGAGTGGAGACAAGACTCGAAGCAATGGAGCATCAAGTTTTCAAGTGCCAAGGGATGGTGGAACGCGGACTCAACGCCAACCACATGATGATCGCGGAGTTCACCAACAACCACAAGCTGGATGCCAAGAACATTGGGGAGACCATCTTCAAGCTTCACGAGAAAATCGAGCACCTCCAAGCCCAGATCTATGACCTACAAAACCAAAATTGTGAGTATGAATATAGATTCAAGAGGATGAGTTTGGCTGTAGATTTGAGGATCCCGGAGACCCGATCATCCTTCTATGATGGTGATCCTATGCCTTGGAAGATGGACGACAAGCCTACATCATCAACAAGTCCATCATCACCACCTCCAAAGAAAGAGACATAAACACATGGGTATGGGCACTCCCCTTGGCAACTGCCAAGTTTGGGGGAGGTTCCCCAGTATCGTATCACCATCACACTTCTATCTTTATTTTTTTCTTAGTTTTATCCTTTTGGTTATATCTTGATCTAGTAGAATAAAGTTTAGTATGATCTAGCTTTGAGTTTTGTGTTGATCCCTATCTATGTAATCGAGTCCATGAGCTATATATAATAAAGATTAGTTTTGAGTTGAGGGCTTTTGTTATCTTGCTATGATCTTGAGGGAATAAAAAGAAAGAATAAAAAGAAATAAAGAGATCATATTGATCTTATGGAAAGTAATGACTTCACATATAAGGAGTATGATGAATAAAAGTTGTTGAGAGTTGACAAACATAGTTTTGGTCATCGTTGCAATTAATAGGAAGTAATAAAGAAAGAAAGGTTTTCACATATAAATATACTATCTTGGACATCTTTTATGATTGTGAGCACTCATTAAAATATGACATGCTAAAAAGTTGATGTTGGACAAGGAAGACAACATAATGGGTTATGTTTTCTTATATCTGAATAAAGTATATTGTCATGGATCATCCAACATGTTGAGCTTGCCTTTCCCCCTCATGCTAGCCAAATTCTTTGCACCAAGTAGAGAGACTACTTGTGCTTCCAAACATCCATAAATCCAGTTTTGCCATGAGAGTCCACCATACCTACCTATGGATTGAGTAAGATCCTTCAAGTAAGTTGTCATCAGTGCAAGCAATAAAAATTGCTCTCTAAATATGTATGATCTATTAGTGTGAAGAAAATAAGATTTGTACAAGCCTGTGATATGGAAGAAATAAAAGCGACGGACTGCATAATAAAGGTGCTTATCACAAGTGGCAATATAAAGTGACGTTCTTTTGCATTAAGATTTTGTGCATCCAACCATAAAAGCGCATGAAAACCTCTGCTTCCCTCTACGAAGGGCCTATCATTTATTTTTACCTTCTACCCTTATACAAGAGTCATGGTGATCTTCACCTTTCCTTTGTACAATTTATCCTTTGGCAAGCACTATGTGTTGGAAAGATCCTGATATATCCGCTCGGATGTAGGTTTTCATAAAGTATTATTGTTGAGATTACCCTTGAGGTAAAAGGTTGGGAGGCAAAACTATAAGCCCCTATCTTTCTCTGTGTCAGATTGAAACTTCATACCCATAAGTATCGCGTGAGTGTTAGCAATTGTGAAAGACTAAATGATAGTTGAGTATGTGGACTTGCTGAAAAGCTCTATTATTGACTCTTTCCGATGTATGATAAATTGCAATTGCTTCAATGACTGAGATTATAGTTTGCTAGTTTTCAATGAAGTTTCTAATCCATACTTTACATTAGGAAGATTGTTACTTTAGCATAGGAAATCATATGACAATATATATGTTGTTGTTCTAAGAATGATCATGATGCCCTCATGTCCGTATTTTATTTTATCGACACCTCTATCTCTAAACACATGGACATATTTTTTGATATCATCTTTCGCTCGAGGACAGGCGAGGTCTAAGCTTTGGGGAGTTGATACGTCCATTTTGCATCATGCTTTTATATCAATATTTATTGCATTATGGGCTATTACTACACATTATGTCACAATACTTATGCCTTTTCTCTCTTATTTTACAAGGTTTACACGAAGAGGGAGAATGCCAGCAGCTGGAATTCTGGGCTGGAAAAGGAGCAAATATTAGAGACCTATTCTGCACAACTCCAAAAGTCCTGAAACTCCATGAAAGTCAGTTTTGGAATATATTAAAAATATTGGACGAAGAAAGCACCAGAGGGGGGGCCACCCAACACCCACGAGGGTGGAGGGCGCGCCCTACCCCCTGGGCGCGTCCCCTGCCTCGTGGGCCACCAGGCAGGCCCCTGATGCTCATCTTCTGCTATATGGTGTCTTTTGCCCTGGAAAAAATCGTAAGGAAGCTTTTGGGACGAAGCGCTGCCGTCTCGAGGCGGAACCTGGGCGGAACCAATCTAGGGCTTCGGCGGAGTTGTTCTGCCGAGGAAATATCCCTCCGGGAGGGGGAAATCATTGCCATCATCATCACCATCGATCCTCTTATCAAGAGGGGGTCAATCTCCATCAACATCTTCCCCAGCACCATCTCCTCTCAAACCCTAGTTCATCTCTTGTATCCGATCTTTGTCTCAAAACCTCATATTGGTACTTGTGGGTTGCTAGTAGTGTTAATTACTCCTTGTAGTTGATGCTAGTTGGTTTATTCGGTGGAAGATCATATGTTCCTGAGGACATGGGAGAAGTCTTGTTATAAGTAGTCATGTGAATTTGGTATTCATTCGATATTTTGATGAGATGTATGTTGTCTCTCCTCTAGTGGTGTTATGTGAACATTGACTACATGACACTTCACCATTGTTTGGGCCTAGGGGAAGGCATTGGGAATTAATAAGTAGATGATGGTTTGCTAGAGTGACAAAAGCTTAAACCCTAGTTATTCGTTTCTTCGTAAGGGGCTGATTTGGATCCATATGTTTCATGCTATGGTTAAGGTTTACCTTAATTCTTCTTTCGTAGTTGTGGATGCTTGCGAGAGGGGTTAATCATAAGTGAGATGCTTGTCCAAGGAAGGGGCAGTACCCAAGCACCGGTCCACCCACATATCAAATTATCAAAGTAACGAACGCGAATCATATGAGCATGATGAAAATTAGCTTGACAGAAATTCCCACGTGTCCTCGGGAGCGCTTTGCTTTATATAAGAGTTTGTCCAGGCTTGTCCTTTGCTACAAAAAGGATTGGGCCACCTTGCTGCACTTTAGTTACTTTGTTACTTGTTGCCCGTTACGAATTATCTTATCACAAAACTATCTGTTACCGATAATTTCAATGCTTGCAAAGAATACCTTATTGAAAACCGCTTGTTATTTCCTTCCGCCCCTCGTTGGGTTCGACACTCTTGCTTATCGAAATGACTATGATAGATCCCCTATACCTGTGGGTCATCACCGAGATAGCGATCGGTCTCATAGAGTTGGCTTGACATTTTCTCTGTTGTCTTATTGCTTCCCTTTGGTCTCACCGAGTTGATGCAATCGGTGCCACCAAGTTGATGTTTGCCCTAAGACCTAGCACATCGGTCCCACTGAGTTGTTCCAGTTGGTCCCACCGAGATTCCTAACGTTCACATTCTGAACTAAATCAGTCTCATCGTGTTCGTCTATTCGGTCTGACCGAGTTGGATCAAATGTGTAACGGTTGGATTTTGTGTGGAGGCTTTATATACCCCTCCACCCGTTCTCCATATGTGAGAGAGCCATCAGAACGAGCCTACACTTCCAGCATACATTTTCTGAGAGAGAACCACCTACTCATGTGTTGAGATCATGATATACCAATCCTACCACAAAAATCTTGATTTCTAGCCTTCCCCACGTTGCTTTCCACTCAAATCATCTTTCCACCACATCCAAATTTGTGAGATGGAGTTGAGTGTTGTGGAGACTACCATTTGAAGCACAAGATCAAGGAGTTCATCATCAACACACCATCTATTACCTTTTGGATAGTGGTGTCTCCTAGATTGGTTAGGTGTCGCTTGGGAGCCTCCGACAAGTTGTGGAGTTGAACCAAGAAGTTTGTAAGGGCAAGGAGATCGCCTACTTCATGAAGATCTACACGACTGAGGCAAGTCCTTCGTGGGCGATGGCCATGGTGGGATAGACAAGGTTGCTTTTTCGTGGACCCTCCATGGGTGGAGCCCTTCGTGGACTTGCGTAACCCTTACCCCTTCGTGGGTTGAAGTCTCCATCAACGTGGACATACGATGGCACCACCTATCGGAACCAAGCCAAAAATCTCTGTGTCTTCATTGCGTTTGCACACTCCAATCACATCCCCTTTACTTTCTTGCAATTAGCATGCTTTACTCTTTCCACTGCTCATACTCTTGTCATGCTTGCTTGAAATGTATTGTGAATGCTTCAACTTGTGCTAAAACTCCACCTTAAGTTGAACAACTTAAAAATAGTCACTTTTACTTATTGAGGTCTAATCACCCCCCCACCCTGTAGACCCCTCTTCTCGATCCTTTCACCAAACTTCCCAAATAATGCTACTAGTATCGGGCTAGCAATCTAAGTTGGTCCACACTCCCCTTTGGTTCAATACATTGTTTTTAAATGGAACATGTAATGAGATCAAGCTGAAAATTCTCAGCTGAGATGCTCAAATTGTCCATAGCCGGGGATACGACTAATCATGATCAATTTTTACACTTTGCAGAGGTTTATGTACTTTACCCATGATTTTCGATCACACCCTTGTGCCACTAAACTTCATCTGTGAAGTAGCTAGGAAGACCAAGATGATACTTTTGGGAAGTGTGGGCCCCCTCAGAAATGGCATACCCAATCCGACCTACACACCTACATCTGCTTCTCTACCCAAGAGGGTTCACACAACTTACTTGTTCCAGACAAACCCATATTGTCTCATCGTTACACATTATAGCTACCCAACTTTGAACCCCTACTGTCCCTTTGATACCTGGGTGGCATTCCCCACCAAAGACTACACTCGGATGATCCAATCAAAGCCAGCCCACA
The DNA here is from genome assembly GCF_018294505.1 of Triticum aestivum. Lineage (NCBI taxonomy): Eukaryota > Viridiplantae > Streptophyta > Magnoliopsida > Poales > Poaceae > Triticum > Triticum aestivum. The sequence goes on along the minus strand of NC_057813.1, from coordinate 303,022,889 downwards.
CAGATTGATTCATTAATTAAGTTGTACTTAAATAGTCATCCATGAGGTTGTATGGTGGAATAATAATTCATGTTTCCCAATCCATGTCATAGCAGCTAAGCATCTACTCGATGCTTACAAGGTTAGGGTAAGTTTGGACAAGTTGTCAACTACTGGGTTGTACAGAATTTAGCATCCTAAACTCACACACCCAACACGACAAAACTACAATGCAAATAAAATACAGGGAAACATGATCAAAGTGGAACTTGCCTGGTGTTGAAGATTCTTCAAACTCACAATCTTGATCATAAACAACCATGCAATGCAATCAAACATACAACAAGTGTTGTGCATGGTGTCAGTGTCATTGTGTTGTGTGGTCATGTGTTAGAGTTAACTCACAAGAGTTTGAAAAATAGCCTCCCTTCAATACGGTAAACCTGCAACGTTATACGTTACAGCCAAAAGGGTCAATACATTGACTGTATTGGCAAATTCACAATTCACTCAAAAACCTGTTCACCTATATGGGGTTCAAGGCTCTTTGCAGAAAATAATTTTGCCCTATTTTAGTAGTGGTCTACTCTAATAGCTGGACATACTATCTCACCAAATAGTCTGGGGTAGATCATATCACGCGATCACCCATAATGCAATTTGAGTATGTGGGCTCTCGTTTCACACGGTAACCCCAACCTTCCCAGATAATGCTACTGGTATCATGCCAGCAATCTAAGTTGGTCAACACTCCCCTTTGGTTCAACCCATTGCTTTTAAATGGAAGAGGTGACGAGATCAAGCTGACAATTCTCAGCTGAGTTGCTCAAAGTTGTCCATAACTGGGGATACGACTAATAATGAGAAGTTTTTACACTTTACAGAGGTTTGTGTACTTTACCCGTGATTTTCAATCACACCCTTATGCCACTAAACTTCATTTGTGAAGTAGCTAGGAAGACCAAGACTATACTTTTGGGAAGTGGTGGCCCCCTCAGAAATGGCAGACCCAATCCGACATACACACCTACATCTACTGGTCTACCAAAGAGGGTTCCCACAACTTACTTGGTCCAAAAAACCCATATTGTCTCACGGTTACACATCGAAGCTACGCAACTTTGAACCCCTATAGTCCCTTTGATACATGGGGGGCATTCCCCACCAAAGACTACACTCCGATGATCCAATCAAAGCCAGTCCATCCAGATTGATTCATTAATTAAGTTGTAGATAAATAGTCAACCATGAGGTTGCATGGTGGAATAATAATTGTTGTTTCCCAATCCATGTCATAGTAGCTAAGCATCTAATCGATGCTTACAATGTCAGGGTAAGTTTAGACAAGTTGTCAACTGTGGTTGTACAGAATTTACCATCCGAAACTTACAAACCCAACATGGAAAAACTACAATACAAATAAAATACCGGGTAAAACATGATCAAAGTGGAACTTGCCTAGTGTTGACGATTCTTCAAACTCACAATCTTGATCACGTTACTCTTCACTCTCCATATAATCTAATGTAAGTAGGGAGTAATCATAAACAACCATGCAATACAATCAAACATACAACAAGTGTTGTGCATGGTGTCAGTGTCATTGTGTTGTGTGATCATGTGTTAGAGTTAACTCACAAGAGTTTGAAAAATAGCCTTCCCTTCAATATGGCAAGGGTCAATACATTGACTGTATTGGCAGATTCACAGTTCACTCGAAAACCCATTCACCTATATAGGGTTCAAGGCTCTTTGCAGAAAATAATTTTGCCCTATTTTAGTAGTGGTCTACTCTATTAGCTGGACATACTGTCTCACACAATAGTCCTGGGTAGATCGTATCAAGCAGTCACCCATAATGCAACTTGAGTGTGTGGGCTCTCGTCTCACATGGTAACCCCAACCTTCCCAGATAATGCTACTAGTATCATGTCAGCAATCTAAGTTGGTCCACTCTCCACTTTGGTTCAACCCATTGTTCTTAAATGGAAGAGGTGATGAGATCAAGCTGACAATTCTCAGCCGAGTTACTCAAAGTTGTCCATAATTGGGGATACGACTAATCATGATCAATTTTTACACTTTGCAGATGTTTGTGTACTTTACCCGTGATTTTCGGTCACACCCTTATGCAACTTCATTCGTGAAGTAGCTAGGAAGACGAAGACGATACTTTTGGTAAGTGGTGGCCCCCTCAGAAATGGCAGACCCAATCCGACCTACACACATACATCTACTTCTCAACCCAAGAGGGTTCCCACAACTTACTTGGTCCAGACAACCCCATATTGTCTCACTGTTACACATCAAAGCTACCCAACTTTGACCCCCCCCCCAACTTTGAACCCCTACAGTCCCTTTGATACCTGGGTGGCATTCCCCAGGAAAGACTACACTCCGATGATCCAACCAAAGCCAGTCCACCCAGATCGATTCATTAATTAAGTTCTAGTTAAATAGTCAGCCATGAGGATGTACGATGGAATAATAATTGATGTTTCCCAATCCATGTCATAGCAGCCAAGCATCTACTTGATGCTTACAGGGTCAGGGTAAGTTTGGAAAAGTTGTCAAGTACTGGGTTGTACAGAATTTAGCATCCTACACATCCAACATGGCAAAACTACAATGCAAATAAAATACTTGGTAACATGATCAAAGTGGAACTAGCGTGGTGTTGACGATTCTTCAAACTCAGAATCTTGATCACGTTACTCTTCACTCTATGTACAATCTAATGTAAGTAAAGAGTAATCATAAACAACCATGCAATACAATCAAACATACAACAAGTGTTGTGCATGGTGTCAGTTTCATTGTGCTATGTGATCATGTGTTAGAGTTAACTCACAAGAGTTTGAAAATAGCCTTCCCTTCAATACAGTAAACCTGCAACATTATATGTTGCAACCACAAGGGTCAATACATTTACTGTATTGACAGATTCACAGTACACTCGAAAACCTATTCACCTATATGGGGTTCAAGGTTCTTTGAAGAAAATAAGTTTGCCCTATTTTAGTAGTGGTCTACTCTAATAACTGGACATACTGTCTCACACAATAGTCTGGGGTATATCGTATCACGTGATCACCCATACCGCAATTTGAGTATGTGGGCTCCCATTATCGGTGTCGAAACCGGCGGATCTCGGGTAGGGGGTCCCGAACTGTGTGTCTAAGGCTAATGGTAACAAGAGGCGGGGGACACGATGTTTACCCAGGTTCGGGCCCTCTCGATGGAGGTAATACCCTACTTCCTGCTTGATTGATCTTGATGATATGAGTATTACAAGAGTTGATCTACCATGAGATCGTAGAGGCTAAACCCTAGAAGCTAGCCTATGATTATGATTGTTGTCCTACGGACTAAACCCTCCGGTTTATATAGACACCGGAAGGGGCTAGGGTTACACAGAGTCAGTTACAGAGAAGGAGATCTACATATCCGAATTGCCAAGCTTGCCTTCCACGCAAAGGAGAGTCCCATCCGGACACGGGACGAAGTCTTCAATCTTGTATCTTCATAGTCCAATAGTCCGGCCAAAGTATATAGTCCGGCTATCTGAGGACCCCTTAATCCAGGACTCCCTTAGTAGCCCCTGAACCAGACTTCAATGACGATGAGTCCGGCGTGCAGATTGTCTTCGGCATTGCAAGGCAGGTTCTTCTCCAAATTCTCCAGGGTACCTGTTGTAACGCGCAGTGTCCGGCTTCCCATTAATGTTGCACTCCTAGGCTTCTGTGCTTTAATAATGGTTGTCTCCACGTGTCGAGCGAATGCGAGAAGTCGGGGCATTTTTACATTTGCCACCCCGACCATGTGAGTAAATCATCTATTTAAAGCGCCGGGGATCCTTAGATCCAAATCACACCATCTCCTCCCAGCGAGTATCCATTAGAGCGCGCCCGGAAAAATTCATACCACCATGGCCGGCCGGTGCGGCTCCTCCTCTCGCTCCTGTAGCACTAGGCCAGGCGATTGGGAGAAATGTTCTATCCCCCACAGCCATCTAGTAGAGTTGCAGACCAAGGGATTTCTCCCGCCTGTGTACATGGTCCCCGTCCGAGCTGGACTAGCCACTTATAATGGCGGGGAGCAAGCGGAGAGTTCTCCAAACCCATCCAAGGGGGAGCGGGTATGCTTTGTCCCCTATTTGCTGGGGGGGGGGTCGGATTTCCAATCCATCCTTTCCTCCACGGGTTCCTGGAGTTCTACGGCCTCCAACTACATAACTTTACCCCAGCCTCCATACTGCATATCGCAGGCTACGTTGCCTTTTGCAAGCTATTTCTGGGTTGCGAAGCTCATTTCGAGCTGTGGAAGAGGCTATTCTGCCTCGTACCCCGCACAGGAGGGGTCGGTATATCAAGTGGGCGAAGCCGAAATATGGCGCATCGCCGGGACCGAATACCTGTCCGGTATCCGAAGAAGACATCCGAAGACTGGCCTTCGGAGTGGTTCTAAATGGAGGACGTCCCTCTTCCGGACCCTATTTGGAAGGGCCTTCCTGAGTTTGTAAATGCCCCGCTGAAGAAATGCCACAGCTGGCGCCCCCGGAGCCCCCAGGAGGAAGATAACAGAGAGATCCTTTTCCTGATGGACATGATAAAGACGCTGGCCAAATCAGGACTGACAATAGTGGAGGTTATGTCAATATGTATAATGCGGGGAGTGCAGCCACTCCAATGTCGGGGGAAACCCATGTGGCACTTCAATGGAGAAGACGATGCCACCCGCTGCGGCCGTAAAGGTCCGGACTCCGCCGCCGCTCTGGCGAAGATACTGTCTGATTTGTACAAAGAAGAAGAAGAGGAGTTCATCCGTATCAAGCCACGGGATGGATTCTCCATGTACAACCCCCCAAGCTGGGTGGGCTGCTATCTTTTATTCCAGTCTTTCCCGCATTCTTTAGCACAAATGTTTACCTTGTCAATTCATAGCAGGAACTGCGAAGAGCTATGCGGGAGGTTCACATCCCGTCTCCATAGCCAGAGGACCCCAACCGAGCCCTCGACCCCGGACTCAAAGAAGATCCGGACACGTTCGTGGAGCTTGTCGATAAGACATTTTATCAGTTAAGCTGCGATGGTGCATTAGTGGCCATTATAGCTGATTACCCTGGCCTACTCCCTGTATCACATGTAAGTAAAGCCGGAGTTCCAACTTTTTCCCTTCTTTGCACCTTACCCACCGCACGTGTATCGTGTTTTACAGGGAAGGCCATCGGGACGCCATGCCGAACCCGCGGTGACTCGTCAACAAGGGGCACCGAAGCTGGGTAGGCTTAAAAGGAAGGCGGTCAGGACCGAGACGCCGTTGCAAAGGTATGTTTAAAAACCTGCCACAAAATTATCATCATTAAAATATAACAATGTCCATTGTCTCTTGGCAGAAAAAGCGCTCGCCGGACTATATCCGGAGAGCCTGCCGGCCACGCCTCCACCAGCCGGACTCCAAGGCCGGACTCAAGGGTGGAGGTCAACGCGGGGACAACACCAGACGATCCTCCTACAAAGGATACAGATAGATTCTCTGCTACAAACTCCAAAGTGGAGAGCGCCATGAATCATAGGCGCCGACGGGCCACACTACGCGACCCTAATTTCTCTGAAGAGGCGTTCAATGCCTTCAACTCAGGGGAAGCGTACATCCGGGCTGCTCAAGATGGCCTCGCCAGAGCCACGGACCAGTACGTAAAGGATATACGGGTAAGAAAATTTGATAAGTATGTATATTAGTAGCCCCTGAGACTTGAAACAGTTGGCACAACTGATTTAAGGATCCTCGTGTGCATAGGTTCTGACAGAGAAGAATACCCAGTTGTCTAAGGAGCTGGAGGAGTGCAAAGCCCAGCTGCGGGCCGCAGTTGCCGGAATGGAGGAGTCCGCGAAGGCCCCATTTGGTAATACTTGTTTTGATCAAAAATAATGTAATGGCATGTACCAGTTAGTATTCGGCATGAATGCAAATCTAACAATAGATTCTGCAGACAATCCCAGAGGCAATCCGGAGATCGTACCAGAGGATGAGCAACATGCTCAATGACAGCTGAAGGCTGGCGAGCATGTGCTTACGAAGGTTATACGGGAGAAAAATAATCTCCAGGACGCGAACACCCGGCTGGATGTCGAATTAAAGGATGTGCGGGCCCAACTTGCTGACTCTGTGAAGGAGAATAAGAGGCTTCGACGCGGCATATTTAGTAAGTGCTTTAACGAACCATTATAAAGTTCGGCGAAGAAGCGTGCTAACAGAATTATGTCTGTAGGTATGTTGACAAGTCGTCCCGAAGAGGAGATGCCCGGATCCGCAGGCGATCTTCTGCAGGAGCTCTCACAACTGCACGAACAAGTTTGGCAGGTGATGCAGGGCATTGCCCAGGCCTTGTGGCCATCCACCTCCCTGCCAGGAGGCATGGGGGAGCTTGTGGAGATGCTCAAGGGAGCGTGGCGGCGCTTCCGATTATGGAAGATATCGGCCTGCCGACAAGGTGCAAGGGAAGCCTGGGCCATGGTGAAGACGCGATATACCAAGGCTGACTTGAACCACATGGCCGAGGTCAGACCTGTAGGGGCAGATGGGAAAGAGATCCCTGTAAGTCTGGTATATGACCAGGTAGCATTAGCCGCCAAGTATTCCCAACATGACTGTAGGCTAGACAGCTTGTTGGATGGTATAGAAGAAGAATTTAGTCAGTCTAAGTGACTTTGTACTTCGGAGGACACATTTGTCCCTAGCCGGATTGTAAATCATTTGTCTTGGCGAACCTTTTCGCTTCAACCTCTGGACCCGACAGTTCGGAGTGTATCCGAATACTCGCTCAGTTATGTCAAAACCGGGGCACGCGTGGAAACCAGGCGTAGGGGTCATAAGTGCTTGAACAGACAAGTACCCAACTAGCTATGTTATATTACATGGGCAGTAAGAAACATCTTCCAGGGAGAATAGTTTCGTTAAGGGTCCCTTTCCCTGGGTGTGCATGCATTAATGTGCATGTCCGAACTGCGAAAAATGACGCAGGATACAATCATCTGGGGGCATATTTTGTAATAGGTAAATGACATCTTTTTTTCACCGACCGAATATTCCCTTAAGAACGCTAGCTTTCGGCTTCACCTAGTCTGAGGTACACATCCGGCTGACCCGACAGTAACAATCACAGAGGTGCTCCCCTTATGCCCTAGCCGAATTAACGGGAACGTAGGGCATAAACACAAGAGCCAGGCAACCCAGCTTGGCCAAAACTTAAGTCATATCGATGCATATAGTGGTGAAAAAAGGCACATATGGGGAAATGACGCATATGTGGTGGGCATAAAGCCCAGAAGATAATTATATTAAGCTTCTGTATAAGAAGCCCCCAGGCATATTAAGCGCGCATAGAGCGGCAGGAGTGTGCGGTCAAAGCATACTTGAAGTTGTTAAGGCTATATATATATAAAGGAGAGAGAGAGGATATAATTTAAAAAGGGAGACGGAGGTAAGGAGAGAAACACAGAGTTCGGCACTAGGCGTAGAATCTTTAGAGTTTGGCCACGTTCCATGGGTTCGGCTCGAGTCGATTATCTGATGCATCACGCAGACGGTACGCTCCTCCGGTGAGAACTTTATCAATGATGAAGGGACCCTCCCATTTGGGCTTGAGCTTGTCCTTTTTCTTCTCTGGTAGGCGTAGAACGAGTTCGCCAATGTTATAAATTTTGGCCCGTACTTCTCTGCTTTGATACCTCCGAGCCTGTTGTTGATAGAATGCGGAACGGGCCTTTGCAATGTCACGCTCCTCCTCCAGGGCATCTAAGCCGTCTTGTCGATCCAGCTCGGCTTCTCTCTCTTCGTACATGCGCACTCGAGGTGAGTCATGGATGATATCGCAGGGTAGCACTGCCTCTGCGCCGTACACCATAAAAAATGGTGTGTATCCGGTTGTGTGATTTGGCGTGGTCCACAGCCCCCATAGTACGGAGTCGAGCTCCTCGACCCAGTGCGTATCTGATTCCTTCAAGGATCGCACTAGTCTGGGTTTAATGCCGCTCATGATAAGACCATTCGCTCATTCGACTTGACCATTTGTTTGGGGGTGATAGACGAAGGGGTAATCAAATTTTATGCCCATTTTGCCGCACCAGGCTTTCACGTCGTCGGCTATGAAGTTTGAGCCGTTATCGGTGATGATGCTGTGGGGGACACCGTAATGGTGTCGACCCCAGATATGAAGTCTATCACTGGTCCGAACTCGGCCGTTTTAACTGGTTTGGCTTCTATCCATTTGGTGAATTTATCAACCATGACCAACAAGTATTTCTTCTTATGGCTTCCTCCTTTAAGGGGTCCAACCATATCGATCCCCCAGACCGCAAAGGGCCAAGTTATGGGGATTGTTTGGAGGGCGGTAGGTGGCATATGGCTTTGATTTGCAAAAAGCTGGCAACCGACGCAATGTTGGACAAGGTCCTGTGCGTCTGCCCGGGCTGTCGGCTAGTAGAAACCTGTACGGAAGGCCTTGCTTATGAGCGCCCGAGCTGCGGCATGGTGGCCGCCGAGTCCGGCATGAATTTCGGCCAAAAGTTGTCGCCCTTCCTCTTCGGAGATGCACCTTTGGAGCACTCCAGTCGCGCTTTTCTTATAAAGCTCTCCCTCATGGACCTTGTAGGCTTTAGAGCGCTGACGATGTTATGTACCTAGGGTAGGGTCATGGACCTATCTAGGATACCATACCCAAGGACATCCTTAAACGAAGCTACCTTCCAGTCGACCAAGAGGGACTCCACTCGACCGGCTAGAAGACACTCGACCATGAAGACTCACTCGACCACCAGGAGTTCAGGATCTACTCTGTATCCAAACGGTCTGTAATTAAGTAGTCTTAATGGTCATGATGACACTTTATGTAGGGCGTTACCAGTAACGCCCGGCCTTAATGTACTTTAACCCTCTGCTACGTGGGTTGGCTGGGGTCCTGGCCTCCTCTATATAAGCCACCCCCCTCCACTGGTAGAGGGGTTCGCACCCCTGTAACTCATATACACATAAACTAGTCGACCGCCTCCGGGCTCCGAGACGTAGGGCTATTACTTCCTCAGAGAAGGGCCTGAACTCGTTAAACACTCGTGTGTACAACTACTCCATAGCTAGGATCTTGCCTCTCCATACCTACCCCCATTCTACTGTCAGACTTAGAACCACGACAGTTGGCGCCCACCATGGGGCAGGTGTCTTAGTGACTTTTTGGAGAAGTTGCAATTTGTCCGATTGCCTTGATCATGGTTTCCGGCGGAGCTCTGGTCGAAGGTCACGAGATCCGTCTCGGTGCGCTCGCTTTCATCACCGATGAATCCGCTTGGCTCCAGGAGGCACCACTCGACATCGACGCACTCCCCGTCCGCGGGGCGACGCACTTTCGGGCGTGTGTCCGCGGCGTCCTGCTGCGGCAGCCGTCGACCCCATACCGGTCGACTCCTGTGCCGTCCTCCCCCCATGTCTCCCGCCAGTGCAAGTGCTCCGGTCGGTCGAGGCTCCAGCGATGGGTGAGACACGCAGTGGCTCGCCAATCGGCCACCACCCAAGTCGCGGCAATTGAGCCCGACGAATCTCTCTACGGCCTGTTCGACCTGTCGACTGGCTCCGTAGAGACTGCATCCGAGTGCGATAGCAGTGATCCAGCGGCGGAGGTCCTGATGGTCAACGGACCTCGTAGCCCTCCCAGTTTCCCCCGCAACGACGGGATGGACGATGGGGGCGACCCAGCTCAGGCCCACGAAGAGTATCAGCCCGAGCCGCTCACTTCTCAGCAGAGGGAAGAACTTCGCTGCCGGAACATGGATGCCCTGCATACTCCCATTGCAGGAGAAACTCCTGAGGCTCGAGCCCTGGAAGAGGCACGTTTGGCCAACTTGGCTGAACGCACTCGACTGGAGAACCTTCAACGAGCACTCGACGAGCGTGCGCGTCAACGAGTACCCGACTCCAGCCGACGTCAGCTCTTTCTGCAACCGACTCAGGTATATCGAACCCCGATTCAGAATTTGGCAGCTGCAGCCCGTATAGCGGAGTCAGTTCAGCCCTCTCAGTCGGAGGCTGGAAGAGGCTTGATGCAGATCAGAGATTTGCTCCGGGCGGCAGGAGATCAGAATTCAGTTGTGTCGCAGTCGCGTAACAGGATTCACAGTCGATCCGTCGCTGCGAATACTGTTCAGTCGGCTCACAGCCCAAGGTCGCCTCTGAGGCGAGTGGGACGTGAAGGCCGGCGGGACCACTATGATGATCGTTTTGATCGTGATGATAGGCATCGAGTGCCCACTCCTCCCCCGAGAAGTGGGTCTAACGCCCATCGGCAGCAAGATGGCAGGCGCCAGCTCAGTGTTGGGCGGAGAGCTCCAGTCGACCCCAGAGAGCCAGGCTTTGACGCGAGATCCATCATCGTGCAAGGTTTGGTCGACCGGAACAGAGCTCATAGAGGTGGCCATGACAGAGATGTGCCCACAAGCAGTCGAGTCCACGTTTCAGGTACAGAATGCTTTAGCAGAGCCATCAGAGCCGCAGTGATACCCCCCAACTTCAGGTTGGCGACTGGAGTGAGTAAGTTCACCAGAGAGTCTAAGCCTGAAACTTGGCTTGAAGACTACCGAGTGGCTGTTCAAATTGGTGGCGGTAATGATGAGGTGGCCATGAAGCATTTGCCACTTATGCTAGAGGGTTCGGCAGGGCGTGGTTGAATCAGTTAGCTCCTAGCAGCATTTACACCTGGGAAGATCTTTCCCGAGTGTTCGTCAGGACGTTCGAGGGAACTTGCAAGCGACCGGCGGGATTGACAGAGCTGCAAGTTTGCGTACAAAAGTCGAGTGAAACATTGAGAGATTACATCCAGAGATGGATCACTTTGCATCATACTGTAGAGAATGTGCCAGACCATCAAGCGGTCTGCGCCTTCAAGGATGGTGTCAAGAACAGAGAGTTGAGCCTGAAGTTTGGTCGAACTGGAGATATGACCCTGAGTCGGATGATGGAAATAGCCACCAAGTACGCCAATGGCGAAGAAGAGGACCGACTCCGGAGTGGCAAGTACAAGCCGAGTCAGTCGGAGAAAGGAAACTCCAGTCGGAAACAGAAGCGGAAGGCCGAGCCTGCTGCTCCTGGAGAGGCTCTGGCTGTGACTCAGGGCAAATTCAAAGGGAAGCCCAAAGGATCTTGGAACCCCAAGAAGGTAAAGGATAAGGAAGGTAATGACGTGATGGATCTACCGTGTCATATCCACATGAAGAAAGACGAAGAGGGTAACTTCATCTACCCAAAGCATACCACTCGCCAGTGCCGGCTCTTAATCCAGCAGTTTCAAGGAAAACAGCCGAAGGACAAGGAGAAGGAGTCAGACAAGGCCGAGGACAAGGAGGACAGTGATGGAGAGTACCCTCATGTCAACTCCACTCTAATGATTTTTGCTGATGTAGAGAGCAAAAGTCGACTGAAAGTGATCAACTGTGAGGTCAATATGGTCGCCCCGGCGACACCAAGCTATCTGAGATGGTCGCAAACTCCCATTACTTTTGACCAGTTTGATCACCCTACTCACATTGCCACCCCTGGGAGGCAAGCGCTGGTGGTTGACCCAGTCGTCGAAGGCACTCGACTGACGAAGGTATTGATGGATGGCGGCAGTGGATTGAATATACTGTATGTAGAGACACTCAAGGGAATGGGCATTCCGATGTCCAGGCTCAGTTCCAGCAACATGAGTTTTCACGGAGTCATCCCAGGAAAGAAGGCTGAGTCACTCGGCGAAATAGCTTTGGATGTAGTGTTCGGCGACTCGAAGCATTTCCGCAAAGAGAAGCTGACATTTGAAGTCGTGGATTTCCGAAGCGCCTACCACGCTATTTTGGGAAGACCAGCCTATGCCCGCTTCATGGCTCGACCATGTTATGTGTACCTCAAATTAAAGATGCCTGGCCCCAAAGGCGTGATCACTATCACTGGCAGCCGGAAGAAGGCATAAGAGTGTTTCCAGAAAGGCTCAAAGATTGCGGATGACCAGATAACAGTGGTAGAGCTGGAGGAATACAAGAAGAATGCATATCCTAGTGATTTGCTGCGGGCCAAGAAGCCCGCCACAGAGTCAGCATTTCAGTCGTCTGGGGAGACGAAGCCAGTTCATATCCACCCGACTGACCCCAATGCAGCTCCGACCCATATTTCCACAACACTCGACTCTAAATAGGAAGAAGCGCTCATCCAGTTCCTCCGTGAGAACTGGGACATCTTTGCATGGAAGCCAGCTGACATGCCGGGTGTTCCCAGGGGGCTGGCTGAGCATCGCCTTAGAGTCGACTCAAAAGCGAAACCTGTTAAAGAACATCTTCGACGGTCCGCCGTTCAGAAGAAAAAAAGCCATTGGCGAGGAGGTGGCTCGACTCCTTGCAGCAGAGTTTATCCGAGAGATATACCACTCCGAGTGGCTCGCCAATGTCGTCATGGTTCCCAAGAAGGACAACTCACTTCGCATGTGCATTGATTTCAAACATATCAATCGGGCCTGCCCGAAAGATCATTTTCCTCTCCCTCGCATCGACCAAATTGTTGACTCGACCGCAGGGTGCGAGAGATTGTATTTTTTAGACGCTTATTCCGGGTATCATCAGATCCGTCTGTATGGACCTGACAAAATCAAAACAGCTTTCATCAGTCCATTCGGGTGCTTCTGCTATATCACCATGCCATTCGGCCTCAAGAATGCCAGAGCCACGTTCATGAGAATGATTCAAAAGTGTTTACTCACTCAAATCAGTCGGAATATGGAAGCGTACATGGATGATATCGTGGTCAAGTCGCGAAAGGGTTCCGACCTATTGACTGACCTAGCTGAAACATTTGCCAATCTCAGAAGGTATGGTATCAAGCTCAATCCATTGAAGTGCACATTCGTGGTACCTGGCGGAAAGTTACTCGGTTTTCTCGTTTCAGAACGAGGAATCGATGCTAACCCAGAAAAAGTTGGCACCATACTCCGAATGAAACGCCCTATGCGTGTGCACGACGTCTAGAAGCTTACTGGATGCTTGGCCGCTATAAGTCAATTCATCTCTCGCCTCGATGAAAAGGCATTGCCCCTTTACCGACTAATGAAGAAGGCAGACAAGTTCGAGTGGACTCCAGAAGCTGATGCAGCGTTTGCCGAGTTAAAAACTCTGCTCTCCACCCAGCCGGTGCTTGCTGCTCCAATCAGCAAAGAGCCTCTGTTGCTTTATATTGCAGCCACAGGACAAGTCGTCAGTACAGTACTTACGGTCGAGCGGGAAGAAGAAGGGAAAGCCTTCAAAGTTCAGCGCCCAGTGTATTATCTCTCTGAAGTTTTGACCCCATCGAAGCAAAGATATCCTCATTATTAGAAGCTTGTATATGGGATCTACATGACCATGAAGAAGGTTGCTCATTATTTCTCTGATCATGACATTACAGTCGTCAGCGATGCACCATTGTCAGAGATTCTGCACAACAGAGATGCAACTGGTCGAGTGGCTAAATGGGCGATTGAACTCCTTCCCCTCGATGTCAAATTCGAGGCAAAGAAAGCCATTAAGTCCCAAGCTATAGCAGATTTCCTTGCCGAGTGGATTGAGCAACAGCAGCCGACTCAAGTTCACTCGGAGCATTGGACCATGTTCTTTGATGGATCTAAGATGTTAAATGGTTCTGGTGCTGGGGTTGTTTTGGTTTCCCCCCGAGGAGACAATCTCAGATATGTGCTCCAGATCCACTTTGATTCCTCCAACAATGAAGCAGGATATGAAGCACTCTTGTATGGGTTGCGCATGGCCATTTCACTCGGCGTCTGTCGCCTTATGGTCTATGGCGATTCAGATTTGGTGGTCAATCAGGTGATGAAGGAGTGGGACGTTAGAAGCCCATCCATGACTAGATACTGCAATGGAGTGAGGAAGCTCGAAAAGAAGTTCAAAGGGTTAGAGCTCCACCACATACCCCGACTGAAAAATCAAGCAGCTGACGATCTGGCTAAGATAGGATCCAAGAGAGAAGCCATCCCGAGTGATGTGTTCTTGGAGCATATCCACGCTTCGTTAGTCGTAGAAGATCCTTTTACCGATGAAGCTCTGCAACCTAAGAGTGTTACAGATCCGACTGAGGTTGAAGTCCCAGCAGTGGTCGACCTGATCATGGAAGTTTTAGTGATCACTCCCGATTGGACAGTACCATATATCGCGTATATCTTGAGGAAAGAACTCCTGGAGGACGAAGAAGAGGCTCGACAGATCATCCGCCGATCTAAGGCCTTTACCGTGATAAGGGGACAACTGTACAGAGAAAGCGCGACTGGAGTTGGTCAGAAATGCATAACACCGGAGGAAGGTCGAATAATCCTTGATGACATCCACTCGGGGACCTATGGCCATCATGCGTCCTCTCGGACCATTGTGGCCAAAGCATACCGAGCCGGATTTTATTGGCCAAGAGCGAATGAAATGGCGAAGGAGATAGTCGACAAGTGCGAGGGATGTCAATTTTACTCCAATATGTCACACAAGCCCGCGTCAGCTTTGAAGACTATACCACTCGTCTGGCCCTTTGCAGTATGGGGTTTGGATATGGTCGGTCCTTTGAGAACAGGCAGAAGCGGTTTTACCCATGTGCTGGTAGCAGTCGACAAGTTCACCAAGTGGATCGAAGCTAAACCCATCAAGAACCTCGATGCCGGTACTGCTGTCAGCTTCATCAGAGAATTGATATTCAGATATGGATTCCCGCACAGCATCATCACTGACAACGGGTCAAACTTCGATTCCGAAGAGTTCAGAGCTTTCTGCACGTCTCAAGGCACACGAGTCGACTATGCTTCAGTCGCTCATCCACAGTCGAATGGACAGGCAGAACGAGCCAACGATTTGATTCTCAAAGGGTTGAAACCCTGTTTGATGTGTGATCTTAAGCATGCGGCTGGTGCATGGGTCGACGAACTTCTCTCTGTGCTTTGGGGGTTAAGGACCACGCCCAACCGGTCGACTGGAAGAACTCCATTCTTCTTGGTCTATGGAGCTGAAGCAGTCTTGCCGAGTGACCTTCTCCACAATGCTCCCTGGGTCGAGCTCTACACCGAAGGTGAAGCAGAACAAGCGCGGCAGGATGCAGTCGACCTTTTAGAGGAAGAAAGGGAGATGGCTCTGATCAGATCAACCATTTACCAACAAGACTTGCGTCGCTTCCACGCCAAAAACGTGAAGAGTCAAGCCTTCCAGGAAGGAGATTTAGTTCTCCGAGTGGATCAGCAGAAACCACACAAGCTTGCTCCTTCTTGGGAAGGTCCCTTCATCGTCACCAAGGTTCTCCACAATGAAGCATACCATCTTTACAATGTCGATCATCAGATCGACGAGCCCCGAGCTTGGAACGCGGAGCTTCTCCGCCCCTTTTACACTTAAAGTATTCACTCGGATGAGTTGTAATAAAAATACTTCTGTAGTTTATTTATCAAAGACAAGAGCTTTATAATTTTCCCAGTAATCGTTATTTCTTTTGTCCACACAAAACAATCCCCCAGTGGGTGGCTTGGCTGCGAATCCGATTCGCCCAAGTCTGTAAAAAAATCCTAACCGAGTGGTGAGCCAGTCTCCCACACGAAGGCTTAGCTGCGAAATCCGTTTTGCCTAACATAAACAAAATCCTACCGAGTGGTAAGCCATCCTTCCACTCGGAGGCTTAGCTGCAGTCCAAGTACTCGCCTAAGATAAACAAAATCCTACCGAGTGGTAAGCCAGCCTTCCACTCAGAGGCTTAGCTGCAGTCCAAGTACTCGCCTAAGATAAACAAAATCCTGTCAAGTGGTAAGCCAGCCTTCCACTCGGAGGCTTAGCTGCAGTCCAAGTACTCGCCTAAGATAAACAAAAATCCTACCGAGTGGTAAGCCAGCCTTCCACTCGGAGGCTTAGCTGCAGCATTGCGCTCGCCTAAGTACAAATACAACATGCGCTCTGCAAGGAGGACGAGGTGCAGGTCGACTGCTACCCTCTCCTTCCGAGCTACGCCACAAACACAACGTGCGCTCTGCAAGGAGGACGAGGTGCAGGTCGACTTCTACCCTCTCCTTTCGAGCTACGCCACAAACACAACGTGCGCTTTGCAAGGAGGACGAGGTGGAGGTCGACTGCTACCCTCTCCTTCTGAGCTACGCCACCAATACAAAATCCTACCGAGTGGAGAGCAGACCTCCCACTCGGGGGCTTAGCTGCAGCCCAGTGCTCGCCTGAGTATCTGAAATCCTACCGAGTGGAGAGCAGACCTCCCACTCGGGGGCTTAGCTGCAGCCCAGTGCTCGCCTAAGTATCTAAAAATCCTACCGAGTGGAGAGCAAACCTCCCACTCGGGGGCTTAGCTGCAGCCCAGTGCTCGCCTAAGTATCTAAAAATCCTACCGATTGGAGAGCAGACCTCCCACTCGGGGGCTTAGCTGCAGCCCAGTGCTTGCCTAAGTATCTGAAATCCTACCGAGTGGAGAGCAGACCTCCCACTCGGGGGCTTAGCTGCAGCCCAGTGCTCGTCTAAGTATCTGAAATCCTACCAAGTGGAGAGCAGACCTCCCACTCGGGGGCTTAGCTGCAGCCCAGTGCTCGCCTAAGTATCTAAAAATCCTACCGAGTGGAGAGCAAACCTCTCACTCGGGGGCTTAGCTGCAGCCCAGTGCTCGCCTAAGTGTATTGGGGAACAAGTCGATTGCAATGAGTGCTTCGTTTTAACCTGCAAAAGACACCTCAAACCAAATGCAAACATATTCAACGTTGAATCCAAGTTCGGATAACACCTAACGGAACCGAAAGTGCTCAGGCGCCTGTTAAGGTTTGTCGGTTACAAAACTCACTCGGCATACCGAGGCAAATTTAAAGTATCAAGCTCAGAAGTTTTTTACCCCTCCTGTGGAGGGCTGGAAGGTGCAACAAACTCGTCCAGATCAATTCCATCTGCAATCCGAGTGGCAGCAGCAATGAAGGTCTCCATGAAAGATCTGAAATCGTGCTTCTTGGTATTAGCCACCCTAAGAGCCACCAGCTTGTCCTCTCGTGCATCCTTGCAGTGAACGCGGACCAGAGACACAGCAACATCCGCACCACACCTGGCCGAAGACTTCTTCCACTCCTGCACTCGACTTGGGACCTCGTTCAGTCGAGTCATCAGAGACTCGAGGTCGCTCTGGAGTGTCTCTCTTGGCCAGAAAGTTGTGTCGATGCGAGAAGTTGCGACTTTCAGCCTTGCGAGATAGTCGATGACAGCAGCAACACGAGATTCAAGCCGGAGCACATTCATGGCGACTTCATCTTTCACGGGAGAGTTGATGGGGTCCAGGTTTACTTCCAGTCGACCAGTCTCCTCTTCAAAGTTCTGGCAAAATTCTGCAAGCACAACCACCGAGTCAAGACAACAGTCAGAGATTACAGTTAAAATATTTGTTTGATACAAAAGATTACCTTCAAGCATGAGGAACAACTTCTTGGCGAGTCCACCCAGATAAGCCTCCAGATCGTTCTTCTTTCTCATCAACTCATTGGCCTTGTCATTCAGGGTGGTCTTGTCACTTTTCAGTCGACTGACCTCCTGGTTGGCAGCATCAAGAGCAGCTTTCAGATTGGTGTTTTCTTCTTCAAGCTTGGTCACTGAAGCCAGCTTCTCATCTGCAAGCTTGGTCTTCTCTAAAGCAGTTTTTTGCATCTCAGCCAAGTCAAGGTCTTGCTTCTTCAGGGCATCCCTCACTTTGTCTGCAAAGTTATAGTGAGATTAGAATCGGAAACAAGTGAGAGGCAAAGGCAGTCATCAAAGGCCTCACCAAGCATACCTTTAGCTTCCTCCTTCGCCTTCGTCAAGTTCTCTTGGGCCAGTTTCAGATCGAGCTCGAGCTGAATGTGTTTGTTCTCCAACTCAGTATAACGAGCCGCAAGGTCACAGGATTTCTACGAAGAACCAATCGACAGATGTCAAAAACAATTCACTTCTGAGTGAGTAAGGAAAAATCATAGCGTTTCTAAGACTACGGCCGAATACAAACATTCGACCATAGTCTCGGGGACTACACCCAATGGGTGCACTTAGCGTGCCCCCACTAGAGTCGACCAGTCGACCAACAACAACAACAAAAACGGGAGATGTTCTTCAGACTATAGTTGACTGCCAGCAGTTGACCACAGTCTCGGGGACTACACCCAGTGGGGGCACTCAGCGTGCCCCCACCGGTCTATGAATCTATTCGACCTAGTCGAGTAAGGAAAAAACTTAAGACATAAAGCCTATGGTCGACTGCCAGCAGTCGACCATAGCCTTGGGGACTACACCCAGTGGGTGCACTCAGCGTGCCCCCACTAATCCGGAATTTCAATCGACACACCCAGTGGGTGTAGGACAAACTCTAAGAATTTCAAAAGGAAGAGTTTTCAGATATCATATCCTAACAGAACAGGCAGTGACCGACTGACCTGAACATTACTCTGAAGAGCCGAACTGGCGTCATAGGCTGCCCGACTGGCTTCTCGTATTGCCTTCACTTGCTCCATCATGACCCCCGCTTGGCGTATTGCTTCTTTAGCAGCACTAGCTTGGTCTTCAGGAACGGGGTAGGTTGAGAAAAGCGAGGGTTGAGCAGCACTCGACGAGGAAGGACGAGCACTCGTCAACGGCACCGCAAAGGTTACGGTAGGCCGAGTGACATTGTCTCCCTCCACGACCAATGTCTCGGGTGCTGGCACATCCTGAGTCGCCTTGCCAGCAGATGCCTTCTTGCTCCTCCTCTACCTTGGTGGTTCCTCATCGTCGTCATCGGGAAGATCGACAACGACGTTAGATGAAGCTGCAGAAAGAATCAAAATTAGAGACAATAAGTCAATCGACTGAAAACGGCATCACAAGAGTCATACCAGGTTTTGAGGTAACAACATCCTCCATCTCGTGGTCTTCAGCCCTGGCCGAAGTATCAGAAGTAGCAGCACTGCAGTTCCAGAAATCAGTCGATTGGCCCATGAGTCGACCAAGAACAAGTTCATGAAACGGGGAAAACTCAAGACTACCATTACCCTGAGATAGTGGGGATCACCATCTTCATCTTCGGCAAGACCTTCGCAGGTTTCGACGGTGCCACTCGAGATTGCTTCGGAGCCTTCTCAGACGGCGCCGGAGAACTAGTCCGAGGGTGCTTGGTCGACTATGTAGCGGTTGCGACCCCCTTACCACGCTCAGTTGCGGGATCATGGACAAGCTTTGAGCGTCTTTCCGAGCGGGGAGGTGCAACTTCCTCCTCCTCCTCCTCCTCCTCTTCATCCTCATCAGAGTCATCACCCTCATCATCGTCGTCGGCATCCGAATTCCACTCCTCCGGGCTTTCGCCCCCACTTCCTTCCTCCTCTTCAGTCGGCGTCTGCGCTCCATTGGGCATCGAGTATAACTCGGTGGTGGCCTATCAGACAGCAAAATGAAACAAAGATCAATCGACCAATTCGCAGCAAAGCAGAATGAATACAGCAAGATTACAGTTGGAGATAAGTGGTCATACGGTGTCCGGTGTATAGGTATAGTCGAGTGGTGGGATCCTCCTAGCCCCTCGAGGGTTGTCCTTATTCCCTGTGATGGTTGCCACCCACCTCTCCAGTGTGGCGTCGTTGACCGCTTCTGGATGGACCCGAGTGGTGTCTTCGGTACCATAGTACAGCCACATCGGGTGGCCTCGGTAGTGAAGCGGTTGGATGCGCCGTCTAAGGAAGACCTCCAGAAGATCCATACCCGTCACTCCGTCCCTAACAAGTTGGACTACGCGCTCCATCAACAGTTTCACCTGAGCTTTCTCCTCAGGAAGCACCTTCAGAGAAGAGGGTTTGTCCACTCGGTCCATGGAGAATGGAGGGAGACCAGTCGACTGCCCCGGCGTCGACTCGTCTTGGCAGTAGAACCAAGTCGACTGCCACCCTCTGACCGACTCAGGAAGGGTCATGGCCGGGAAAGTACTCTTATTCCTCATCTGAATCCCAAGACCACCGCACATCTAGATAACCTTAGTCCTCTCATCGTCCAGACTCGCCTTTTTCACTGTCTGTGAGCGGCAGGTGAATATGTGCTTAAAGAGACCCCAGTGTGGTCGACAACCCAGGAAGTTCTCGCACATGGACACAAAGGCAGCAAGATAGGCGATGGAATTGGGGGTGAAATGGTGGAGTTGCGCCCCAAAGAAATTCAGAAACCCTCGGAAGAAAACACTCGGCGGCAGAGAAAAGCCACGGTCTACATGAGTGGCTAGGAGAACGCACTCACCCTCCCGCGGCTGCGGTTGACACTCGGTCCCCGGAAGTCTTGCTGACCCGTGGGGGATCAGTCCCTCATTGGCCAGGTCATTGAGATCTTTCTCGGTGATGGTCGAGCGGATCCAATCTCCTTGGACCCAACCTTTTGGCAGGCGGGACCTTGATGAAGATCCGCCCCGACTGGACGGTCTCCCCTTCGCTTTCCTCGTCACCGTCGCCTTCTTCGCGCGCTCTAAGGCCGCCGTCTTCTCCTTCACCATTGTCGCCGGCGAAGCGCGCGAGGAGTGGATAAGCGGAGGCGAGAGCAGGCACAGTGGGAGGAGGCAAAGAGGGCGGAGAGAAGAATGGGAAGACACTGTTCAAAAAGCCCTCGCCCGGCGCTTTATATAAGGACGCTTCCGAGTGGCTGACGAGTGGGTCCGGGCGGTCCTGTCACATCTCGAAACAGTCACGCACGCACGATACGTGGCAAAAAAGGCGGCGCAGAAATTGAGGCGTCCACGCCTTATCCCATCCGAGTACCGTGGTCCGCCCCGCTTCGCGCGCTTCCCAAAATTCAGATCCCGCAAAATCCGCTAACAGCAGATCAATCTGTCAGACGATATCTTTCCTGTGATCCGTCGCTCGGAAGTTCACTAAAGTTCAAAAAGTTCACTCGACAAAAGACAAGAATGGATCAAGGCGACTGAAGTAAAAGTTGACGCCAACGCCGAAAGAAAAATCGCCGATCCAAGATACGACATAATCAAAGCACGGGAAATAGGTCGGAGAAAATCATCAACTCCTTCCTTACTCGAACCTCGATCCATTCGGGGGCTAATGATGATGTTATGTACCTAGGGTAGGGTCATGGACCTATCTAGGATACCATACCCAAGGACACCCTTAAACGAAGCTACCTTCCAGTCGACCAGGAGGGACTCCACTCGACCGGCTAGAAGACACTCGACCATGAAGACTCACTCGACCACCAGGAGTTCAGGATCTACTTTGTATCCAAACGGTCTGTAATTAAGTAGTCTTAATGGTCATGATGACACTTTATGTAGGGCGTTACCAGTAACGCCCGACCTTAATGTACTTTAACCCTCTGCTACGTGGGTTGGCTGGGGTCCTGGCGTCCTCTATATAAGCCACCCCCCTCCACTGGTAGAGGGGTTCGCACCCCTGTAACTCATATACACATAAACCAGTCGACCGCCTCCGGGCTCCGAGACGTAGGGCTATTACTTCCTCAGAGAAGGGCCTGAACTCGTTAAACACTCGTGTGTACAACTACTCCATAGCTAGGATCTTGCCTCTCCATACCTACCCCCCATTCTACTGTCAGACTTAGAACCACGATATGCACCGCAGAATGCAACGTGCCTCATTTTGGTCCTCAGGGAGTTCTTGCCTATTTAAGTAGGCTAAGAAGGGTTCAGTCCACGGGGCGATGACAGCCATGATCTCATGGGCTGAAGGTGTTATTTCGGTGGCAGAGCCTCCGATTACGTCAGCGTGTTTGGGATCTGGGGTTGTGTTCGGATCCTGAGTGGTATTGCTGGTATCCCCTTCCCACACCATGGATGGCTTGAACAGCCTTTCCAAGAAGATATTAGGTGGGATGGGGTCGTGCTTGGTGCCGATGCGGGGAAGGATATCCGCCGCTTGATTATTTTCCCGGACCACATGGTGGAATTCGAGCCCCTCGAACCGAGCTGACATTTTGAGGACGGCATTGCGGTAAGCCGCCATTTTTGGGTCCTTGGCGTCGAAGTCTCCATTTATTTGAGATATTGCGAGGTTCGAATCCCCACACACTTCTAGGCATTGAATGCCTATGGAGACTGCCATCCGAAGACCCTGCAACAGAGCCTCGTATTTGGCTGCATTGTTGGAGTCTGTGTATAGTATTTGGAGTACGTATTGGACTGTATCCCCGGTGGGGGATGTCAGGACAACGCCTGCCCCCAGACCAGCCATCATTTTAGAGCCGTAGAAGTGCATGATCCAATTGGAGTACGCGCCATACTCTTTAGGGAGTTCGGCTTCTGTCCATTCGGCGACGAAGTCAGCCAGTACTTGTGACTTAATGGCTCATCGTAGTTTATACGTTATGTCGAACGGGAGGAGCTCGATAGCCCATTTATCAATCCGGCCCGTGGCATCGCGGTTATTTATTATATCGTTAAGGGGTACTTCCAAGGCCACCATGATTGAACACTCTTGAAAGTAGTGTCATAATTTCTGGGATGCCATGAAGACCGCGTATGCTATCTTTTGATGATGTGGGTACCGTGACTTGCATGGAGTGAGGACAGTGGATACGTAGTATACCGGCTTTTGGAGCGGGAATTTGTATCCGTCCGTCTCTCGTTCGACGACGAGCACTGCGCTTACAACCTGATGTGTTGCAGCTATATATAACAGCATAGATTCGCCGACATTTGGCACGGCCATGATTGGATTGCTGGCCTGGAGGGACTTTATTTCCTCCAGTCCGGCCGTAGCCGCATCCATCCACTCGAAGTGTTCGGTGCATCAAAGAAGGCGATAAAGAGGTAGTGCCTTTTCTCCTAATCGGGAGATAAAGTGGCTTAAGGCGGCCACACATCCAGTTAATTTCTGGATTTGCTTGAGGTCTGTTGGGGTAGCCAACTGTGACAGAGCTCGGATTTTAGCCGAGTTTGCTTCGATTACTCTATTGGAAACGATAAAGCCCATGAGTTTTCCGACAGGTACGCCGAAAACGCATTTTTCTAGGTTGAGCTTGATGTCATATGTTCGGAGATTGTCGAACGTAAGCCTCAAGTCGTCTATTAAAGATTCGACGTGTTTCGTTTTGATGACCACATCGTCTACATATGCCTCCACTGTTTTGTCGATCTGTGTTTCTAGGCATGTCTGAATCATGCGTTGATAGGTTGCACCGGCGTTTTTGAGCCCGAAAGGCATGGTGTTAAAACAGAAGGGGCCGTATGGAGTGATAAATGCCGTTGCGGCTTGATCGGACTCCGCCATCTTGATTTGATGGTATCCGGAGTATGCATTGAGGAAACACAATGAGTCGTGTCCTGCGGTAGCATCGATGATTTGATCGATGTGGGGGAGGGGGAAGGGATCCTTGGGGCAAGCCTTATTGAGGTCCTTGAAATCGACGCATAGGCGCCAGGATTTGTCCTTCTTTGGTACCATCACCAGGTTTGCTAGCCAGTCCGGATGTTTAATTTCTCTGATGAATCCGGTCTCGAGTAGCTTGGCTAGCTCTTCTCCCATGGCTTGTCGCTTGGGTTCTGAAAAGCGCCGAAGAGTCTGCTTGACCGACTTGTATCCCTTTAGTATGTTTAGGCTATGCTCGGCCAACCTGCGTGGGATACCTGGCATATCCAAGGGATGCCAGGCGAAGATGTCCCAATTCTCGCGCAAGAACTCTCATAGTGCGGCATCTATTGTGGGATTCAGCTGTGCCCCAATTGATGCTGTTTTTTTAGGGTCCATTGGGTGGACCTGGAATTTCACTATTTTGTCTGCTGGTTTAAAAGAGGTGGACTTGGGTCGTTTGCCGAGTATCACGTCGTCCCTGTCGACTGTGGAGTGCAACGCAGTTAACTCTTCGGCCGCGAGGGCTTTGGATAATGCCTCCAGGGCTAGTGCGGCGGTTTTATTTTTGGCACAGAGTGCCATGTTCGGATCACTGGCTAGAGTGATGATTCCATTGGGCCCCGACATCTTAAGCTTCATGTACCTGTAATGGGGTATAGCTTGGAAGCTTGTGAATGCATGCTACGTCTTGAGCTTGCGTTGGTTTTCCTTGAAGAGGAAAGGGTGATGCAGCAATAGTAGCGTAAGTATTTCCCTCAGTTTTTGAGAACCAAGGTAGCAATCCAGTAGGAGGCTCCTCAAAAGTCCCACACACCTACATAAACAAACAAAGAACTCGCAACCAACACAATAAAGGGGTTGTCAATCCCTTCACAGCCACTTGCGAAAGTGAGATCTAATAGAGATAGTATGATAAGATAGATATATTTTTGGTATTTTATAAGATAGATGCAAAAAGTAAAGATGCAAATAAAAGTAGACTGGAAGCAAATATGATAAAAGATAGACCCGGGGGGCATACGTTTCACTAGAGGCTTCTCTCAAGATATCATAAGTATTACGGTGGGTGAACAAATTACTGTCGAGCAATTGATAGAAAAGCGAATAATTATGAAATTATCTAGGCATGATCATGTATATAGGCATCACGTCCGCAACAAGTAGACCGACTCCTGCCTGCATCTACTACTATTACTCCACACATCGACCGACTCCTGCCTGCATCTAGAGTATTAAGTTCATAAGAACAGAGTAACGCCTTAAGCAAGATGACATGATGTAGAGGGATAAACTCATGCAATATGATATAACCCCCATCTTTTTATCCTCGATGGCAACAATATTATACGTGCCTTGCAACCCTTTCTATCACTGGGTAAGGACACCGCAAGATTGAACCAAAGGTAAGCACTTCTCCCATGGCAAGAAAGATCAATCTAGTAGGCCTAACCAAACTGATAATTCGAAGAGACTTGCAAAGATAACTCAATCATACATAAAAGAATTCAGAGGAGATTCAAATATTTCTCATAGATAAACTTGATCATAAACCCACAATTCATCGGATCTCGACAAACACACCGCAAAAAGAGTTTACATCGAATAGATCTCCACAAGAGAGGGGGGAGAACATTGTATTGAGATCCAAAAAGAGAGAAGAAGCCATCTATCTAATAACTATGGACCCGAAGGTCTGTGGTAAACTACTCACAACTCATTGGAGGGGCTATGGTGTTGATTCAGAAGCCCTTCGTGGTCGATTCCCCCTCTGGCGGAGCGCCGGCAAGGCTCCAAGATGGGATCTCGCGGATACAGAAGGTTACGGCGGTGGAAACTGTGTTTCGTTGGCTCCCTGGATGTTTTCGGGGTACGTAGGCTTATATAGGAGGAAGAAGTACGTCAGTGGTCGCCCGAGGGGCCCACAAGACAGGGGGCGCGCCCTATAGGGGGGCCCCCTACCCTCTCGTGGCCGCCTCGGCTGCTTCTTGACTTGCACTCCAAGTCCTCTGGATCACGTTCATTCCAAAAATCACGCTCCCGAAGGTTTCATTCCGTTTGGACTCCGTTTGATATTCCTTTTCTTCGAAATACTAAAATAGGCAAAAAAAAACAGCAATACGGGCTGGGCCTCCGGTTAGTAGGTTAGTCCCAAAAATGATATAAATGTGTAAAATAAAGCCCATAAACATCCAAAAGGGGTAATATAATAGCATGGAACAATAAAAAATTATAGATACATTGGAGACGTATCAAGCATCCCCAAGCTTAATTCCTGCTCGTCCTCGAGTAGGTAAATGATGAAAACAGAATTTTTGATGTGGAATGCTACCTAGCATAATTCTCAATGTAATTTTCTTTATTGGGGCATGAATGTTTAGATCCAAATGATTCAAAATAAAAGTTATTGACATAAGAAATAGTGATACTTCAAGCATAATAATCAACGTAATCATGTCTTCTCAAAATAACATGGCCAAAGAAAGTTATCCCTACAAAATCATATTGTCTGGCTGTTGCTCTATCTTCATCACACAAAGTATTTAATCATGAACAACCCCGATGACAAGCCAAGCAATTGTTTCATACTTTAATAATCTCAAACTTTTTCAAATTTCAGGCAATACATGAGCGTGAGCCATGGACATAGCACTATATGTGGAGTATAATGGTTGTTGTGGAGAAGACAAAAAAAAAGAGAAGATAGTCTCACATCAACTAGGCGTATCAACGGGCTATGGAGATGCCCATTAATAGATATCAATGTGAGTGAGTAGGGATTGCCATGCAACGGATGCACTAGAGCTATAAATATATGAAAGCTCAACAAAATAAACTAAGTGGGTGTGCATCCAACTTGCTTGCTCACGAAGACCTAGGGCATTTTGAGGAAGCCCATCATTGGAATATACAAGCCAAGTTCTATAATGAAAAATTCCCACTAGTATATGAAAGTGACAACATATGAGACTCACTATCATGAAGATCATGGTGCTACTTTGAAGCACAAGTGTGGAAAAAGAGATAGTAGCATTGTCCCTTCTCTCTTTTTCTCTCATTTTATTTCTTTTATTTTCCTTTTCTTTTTTTCTTTTTTTTCTTTGGCCTTTTTTTTTTCTTTTTGGCCTTTCTTTTTTCTTTTTCTTTTTGTAAAATCCGAAGTCTCATCCCGACTTGTGGGGGAATCATAGTCTCCATCATCCTTTCCTCACTGGGACAATGCTTTAATAATGAAGATCATCACACTTTTATGGATTTACAACTCAAAAATTACAAACTCAAAGCTAGAACAAGATATGACTCTATATGAATGCCTCCGGCGGTGTACTGGGATATGCAATGAATCAAGAGCGACATGTATGAAAATTATGAAGGTGGCCTTGCCACAAATACAATGTCAACTACATGATCATGCAAAGAGCAATATGACAAAAGTAATGCGTGTCATATGAACGGAACGGTGGAAAGATGCATGGCAAAATATCTCGGAATGGCTATGGAAATGCCATAATAGGTAGGTATGATGGCTATTTTGAGGACGGTATATGGTGGGTGTATGGTACCGGCGACAGTTGCGCGGCACAAGAGAGGCTAGCAATGGTGGAAAGGTGAGGGTGCGTATAATCCATGGACTCAACATTAGTCAAAAGAACTCATATACTTATTGCAAAAATCTAGAAGTCATCAAAAACAAAGTACTACGCGCATGCTCCTAGGGGGATAGATTGGTAGGAAAATACCATCTCTCGTCCCCGACCGCCACTCATAAGGAAGACAATCAATAAATAAAATTTTGCTCCAACTTCATCACAAAGCGGTTCACCATACGTGCATGCTACGAGAATCACAAACCTTAACACAAGCATTTTTTCATAATCACCTCAACTAGCATGACTTTAATATCACTACCTCCATATCTCAAAACAATTATCAAGTATCAAATTGATCATAGCATCCAATTCACTTTCTATGATAGTTTTTATTATACCCAACTTGGATGCTCATCATTCTAGGACCAAATTTGTAACCATAGCAAATACCATGCTGTTCTAAAAGACTCTCAAAATAATATAAGTGAAGCATGAGAGACTAGCAATTTCCTAAAAAATAAGCCACCGCCGTGCTCTAAAATATATAAGTGAAGCACTAGAGCAAAAACTATCAAGCTCAAAAGATATATGTGAAGCACATAGAGTATTCTAGCAAATTCTAATCAAGTGGGCTTCTCCCAAAAGGTGTGTACAGCAAGTATGATTGTGGTAAACTAAAAAGCAAAGACTAATATAATACACGATGCTCCAAGAAAAACACATATCATGTGGCGAATAAAAATATAGCTCCAAGTAAAGTTACAAATGAATGAAGACGAAAGAGGGGATGCCTTCCCGGGGCATCCCCAAGCTTAGTCTTTTGGCTATCCTTGAATATCTTGGGGTGCCATGGGCATCCCCAAGCTTAGGCTCTTGCCACTCCTTATTCCATAGTCCATAAAAGCTTTACCCGAAACTTGAAAACTTCACAACACAAAACTCAACAGGAAATCTTATAAGCTCCATTAGTGAAAGAAAACAAAACCACCACATAAGGTACTGTAATGAACTCATTCTTTATTTTTTTTGGTGTTAAACCTGCTGTATTCCAACTTCTGTATGGTTTATAAACTAATTTACTAGCCATAGATGCATCAAAATAAGCAAACAACACACGAAAAACAGAATCTGTCAAAAACAGAACAGTCTGTAGCAATTTGTAACTAACGCAAACTTCTGGAACTCTAAAAATCCTACCAGAATAGGAAGTCCTGGAAAATTTATATATTGATCAGAAGCAAAAAGAATCAACGCAAAATCACGTTTCTGTGATTTAACAAAACTAAATTTGTGCGTGCAAAGTTTCTGTTTTTCAGCAGAATCAAATCAACTATCATCATAGGTTATCCTATAGGTTCTACTTGGCACAAACACTAATTAAAAGATAAAAACACATCTAAGCATGAGGTAGATGCAAGATTTGTTAAATAACAACAAGGAAAATATTGGGTTGTCCAACAAGCGCTTTTCTTTGAAGCCTTTTAGCTAGGCATTGATAATTTTAATGATGCTCACATGAAAGACAAGAATTGAAGCGCAAAGAAAGCATCAAGAAGCATGTGACAAAACACATCTAAGTCTAACATACTTCCTATGCATAGGCATATTATGAGCAAACAATTTTGCAAGGCAAGCAAAAGCTAGCATATGCAAGGAAGAAGAAAGAGGCAATAGCAATCTCAGCATGACGAGAGGTAATTTAGTAAGATAAAAATTTCTACAACAATATTTTCCTCTCTCATAATAATTACATGTAGGATCATAGGCAAATTCTACAAAATAGCTATCACATAACATATTCTCAACACGGTCCACGTGCATGCAAAGTTGACACTCTTCCAAAATAGTGGGATCTAAAGTTGACACTCTTCCAAACCCACTTTCAATAATATTGCAAACACTATTATCAATCTCATATTCATCATGGGGCTTAAATAAATTCTCAAGATCATAAGAAGAATCACCCCAATCATGATTATTGCAATAAGTAGTAGACATAGAAAAACTAGCATCCCCAAGCTTAGGGTTTTGCATATTATTAACACAATTGACATCAAGAGAATTTATAGTAAAATCATTGGAATCATGCTTTTTATTCAAAGAGTTATCGTGAATCTCTTCATAAATTTCTTTATCATAATTTTCAGATTCACAAATTTCAAGCAAAGCTTTATAAAGATAATCTAGTGCACAAAACTCACTAGCAATTGGTTCATCATAATTGGATCTCTTAAAAAGATTAGCAAGCGGATGAGGATCCATAGATCTTAGGTTCTGTTTAGCAATAAATAAGCATCCATTCCAACCAAACGAGCAAACGAAAGTGCAAGCAAAAAAGAGAGGA
This sequence comes from Triticum aestivum, assembly GCF_018294505.1. Taxonomy (NCBI): domain Eukaryota; kingdom Viridiplantae; phylum Streptophyta; class Magnoliopsida; order Poales; family Poaceae; genus Triticum; species Triticum aestivum. The sequence continues at coordinate 302,993,620 of NC_057813.1, read as the reverse complement.
GAAGATTGGGAAAGAGAGGGCGAATAAAACGGCAAGGGTGAAGTGGGGGAGAGGAAAACGAGAGGCAAATGGCAAATAATGTAAATGCGAGGGAGATGGGTTTGTGATGGGTACTTGGTATGTCTTGACTTGAGCGAAGACCTCCCCGGCAACGGCGCCAGAAATCCTTCTTGCTACGTCTTGAGCTTGCGTTGGTTTTCCTTGAAGAGGAAAGGGTGATGCAACAATAGTAGTGTAAGTATTTCCCTCAGTATTTGAGAACCAAGGTATCAATCTAGTAGGAGGCTCCTCAAAAGTCCCACGCACCTACACAAACAAACAAAGAACTCGCAACCAACGCAATAAAGGGGTTGTCAATCCCTTCACGGCCACTTGCGAAAGTGAGATCTAATAGAGATAGTATGATAAGATAGATATATTTTTGGTATTTTATAAGATAGATGCAAAAAGTAAAGATGCAAATAAAAGTAGATTGGAAGCAAATATGATTAAAGATAGACCCTGGGGCCATATGTTTCACTAGAGGCTTCTCTCAAGATAGCATAAGTATTACGGTGGGTGAACAAATTACTGTCGAGCAATTGATAGAAAAGCAAATAATTATGAAATTATCTAGGCATGATCATGTATATAGGCATCACGTCCGCAACAAGTAGACCGACTCCTGCCTGCATCTACTACTATTACTCCACACATCGACCGACTCCTGCCTGCATCTAGAGTATTAAGTTCATAAGAACAGAGTAACGCCTTAAGCAAGATGACATGATGTAGAGGGATAAACTCATGCAATATGATATAAACCCCATCTTTTTATCCTCGATGGCAACAATACTGTACGTGCCTTGCAACCCTTTCTGTCACTGAGTAAGGACACCGCAAGATTGAACCCAAAGCTAAGCACTTCTCCCATGGCAAGAAAGATCAATCTAGTAGGCCAAACCAAACTGATAATTCAAAGGGACTTGCAAAGATAACTCAATCACACATAAAAGAATTCAGAGGAGATTCAAATATTTCTCGTAGATAAACTTGATCGTACCACAATTCATCGGATCTCGACAAACACACCGCAAAAAGAGTTTACATCGACTAGATCTCCACAAGAGAGGGGGAGAACATTGTATTGAGATCCAAAAAGAAAGAAGAAGCAATCTAGCTAATAACTATGGACCCAAAGGTCTGTGGTAAACTACTCACAACTCATCGGAGGGGCTATGGTGTTGATGTAGAAGCCCTCCATGGTCGATTCCCCCTTCGGCGGAGCACCGACGAAGGCTCCAAGATGGGATCTCGCGTATACAGAAGGTTATGGCGGTGGAAATCGCATATACAGATGGGATCCCTAGATGTTTTCGGGGTACGTAGGCTTATATAGGAGGAAGAAGTACGTCGGTGGCCGCCCGAGGGGCCCACGAGACAGGGGCGCGCCCTATAGGGGGGGGCGCCCTACCCTCTTGTGGCCGCCTCGGCTATTTCTTGACTTGCACTCCAAGTCCTCTGGATCACGTTCGTTCCAAAAATCACGCTCCTGAAGGTTTCATTCTGTTTGGACTCCGTTTGATATTCCTTTTCTTCGAAATACCGAAATAGCCAAAAAAACAGCAATACGGGCTCGGCCTCCGGTTAGTAGGTTAGTCCCAAAAATGATATAAATGTGTAAAATAAAGCCCATAAACATCCAAAAGGGGTAATATAATAGCATGGAACAATCAAAAATTATAGATACGTTGGAGACGTATCAATACATCCCGCCCTAAAAGGGCGTGGTATCCACTGTTAAATGGGGCCACTTGGAATGTGATTTCTTCAGACCTATAATTCTCCAGGGTGCCGAATACCACATCCAGTGTTATTTTTCCCGCACATCGTGCCTCCCGACTAGGGATGATTCCTCTGAAGGTCATGCTGCTTTGCTCAATGCGGCTCTTATCTATTTCCATTTTGTTAAGAGTTTCCTCATAAATGAGGTTTAACCCGCTGCCGCCATCCATGAGCACTTTAGTAAGCCAGAAGCCGTCCACAATTGGACTATGGACCAAAGCGGCTGGTGCTCGGACTATTCGTGATGTGGAGCATTCCACGTTCATCCCCATGTACACTTCGACTACTCTCCGAGCCCCAAGAGGACATATGACGAGACCTCTAGCATACGCCATTGGACACAAGGTGAACTCGATCCTTTCTAAACCTTCACTTTCCACACGTGAGACATGGTTGCTACTTCATGCATGGACCTTGCCTATACTCAGGTACAACCGAGATGACCATGAAGAATCAAAGGACCAAGGCCATGCATGGAAGAGGAGAAGGAAGAAGAGCCAGCTGCTACAGGCCCCGGACATCCGGCCCCAGCCCGGACATCCGACCCTTCCCGCAAGCCCGGACATCCGGCCACAACCCAGACATCCGGCGCCCATCACAGAACGCGTCCAGAGGCTGTACCCCGTCCGCCCAGACATCCGGCCAGAGGCCCGGACATCCGGCTCTTCCCGAGCCGCCGGACATCCGGCCCCCAGCCCGGACATCCGGACCCCGCGTGTCCAGAGAGCATCCGCAGGACACCCAGGCCAGCCCGGACATCCGGCCCGTCGTGAAGCCCCGGACATCCGGCCCCAGCCCGGACATCCGGCACCTGCGTGTGCGTAGAGAATGGGCCAAGGGCCCATGTATCCCCCTCTCACTTACCCCTTCATGGGCTAGCACTATATATACTCTCCCACCTCCTCCTAGTTAGGGTTTGCATTGTGATAGCTCATTTAGAGATAGAGCTTCGCTCATCCATACGGATCTCCTCCTCGCGAGAGACCGCGGCCTCTTCGGAGAAGATCCACCATGGATTCAAGACCCCTTTACGGGAAGATCCCTCGTGGATTCTAGACCTCCTCTCGGAGATGAGCTACCGCCATTTGTATCGTCCATTGTTGACTTTGGATCTCGTGTATCTCTTTATGTTCTTGGATCTAGCACTTGTGTGATCGATTACTTGTCGGTTGAGTGATTCTCTCATTCCTCCCCGTGATTTCCTCATGTTCTTCCGCGCGTTCTTCGTGTTTCCCCATAGGATCCACTCCAAACGTGAAAGATCGGCCCTAGGGTTCTGCCCTACATCATCTTGGTATCATGAGCCACGTTGATCACATTTTTGGAGCCCCTACCCCGTGTTTTCTAGCTTGATTTTGTTGATTTCGTCCTAAATCCGAAAATCCCCACCAAAAATAGCCCCCAATTTTTTTGTGATTTGTTGGTTTGATGATGTTTAGTTGATTTTGATCCATGGATTTGCTTGGTTTCGAGTGGATCTAGCATCTCCCCAAGTTTCCCCACCTTCCATCCACGAAATCTCCGCAATTTTGCCACCGAAATCATCAATTTCCGCCCCCAAAATCGAGTTCCTCGAGTTCATCCTCGGATTGGGAGCCCGGACATCCGGCTCGACCAGCGGACATCCGGCCTGCCCGGACATCTGGCTATTGGCCTGGACATCCGGCCCCTGGAGCGCATTTCGCGCATGGTTCTGGATATTCAGCCACCGGAAATCCGGCCAAACCCCCGGATATCCGGCCCGTGGAGATTTCAGCCTCCCCGTTTCACCGTTTCGGTCATAACTAATTCATCCGGAGTCCGATTTTGACGTTCTTTAGCTCGTTTTGAAGCTCTTGACATCCCCCTTCCCACAAAAATGCCACCAACACCATTTGACTCCAACAAAATTTTGAAAATTTAGCAAGTTTGCCTAGGCCCTCCACCATATCATCCACATAGCCACCACCGACTTCCAAAAGCTAACCCAATTTGTTCCCTATAGCATTAGTGGTTGCTTGAGTAGTGATTTGAGTCTCCTAAGGTGTTTCGGCTACTTAGGGATGGTTGCTTCTTCATCAACCACCACCACCACTTCCGCATAGACGTGGCCACCATACATTTCCGACACCCAACTTAACCCAATTTTGTTTGAGCTTGTTCGAGTTGTGGCTTTGTCTCCCAAGGTGTTTCGGCTACTTAGGGACGGCAACTTCAACTCCGACACGTGTATAGCCCATCATTCCATTTCCGCATTGCCAAGTGCAAAACTACCACCGCTTTCCGCTACCACCATTTTGACATTTGATGTTTGAGATTTTGATTTCGCAGTTTTTCCGTTTCCTAAGGTGTTTCGGCTACTTAGGGACGGGTCTTCATCATTTTGGTTTCTACATCAAGAACACCGCCACTCATCATCGCCAAGGACGGTAACCTCCATATCATCTTGGTATCGTGGTATCCCTCCTTTGTATATTCCCCTTGCCATTGCATTGTTAACCCCTAGCCCATTTTGCGTTACTTGCCTATCGAGACTAGCCATTTGAGTATCGCCGACAACATTACTTGTGCACATTAGTGATCATACTTCCCATAGCATACATACCATATCATCGTGGTGCATATCTTGGTATCATATCTTGTGTCACAAGTTTGTTCCCGCATATACACAATTGCTATCTTGGTTTGTGCATTGTGCAAAAGTGGCCATACAAAAAAAGGAAGAAATAAAGCTTTGAAGCAAAAGAGAAAGAGCAAAAGAGCTTGTAAGCAAGTGCCATAGCATCATACCACATTGCATATAAGATTGTCATATCCGATCATCTTGGATCATCTTGAGAGAACACCGGGAACCATACATATATAGCATACTTGGGATAGAAAATTTATCCATTTTGCATCTTATAGGTTGTGCACAAGTGTCGTATCCACCTATTGAGCAATCGTGCTAGCGTCTCTCTTGAGTTGTGCAACACGAGCGTTTTTCCGTGGATTCCACATTTTGTGCTCATTCCTTGGTTGCACGACCCCATTTATCTATCTGTGTGTGTGTTTCCGTGTGCCACATATTGGTATTGGTCCATTTGTTTCGCTTGCGAATTTGTGAATCTCTTTCAACATTATTGGCTCTTGCTAACATTTTGCATCAAATTTTTGTGCCACTATCCTCACCGAGCTCCACCATAAGCTTTACTTGTGTGGGTGTGAGAACCGACAAGGATTGGTACCAATAGTGCTATTTCATTGTCCGCATTTGAGTGAATTTGATTCATTGTCAACATCGGTCAAGGTACATTGGTATAAGTTCTTCTCTTTCTCCCACTCATATTTTCTCAAGTCTTGTGATGGATAGGCAAGGCATTTCCTCTCCGGTCTATGACAACAACGACGGCGTGAACAACTACATCACCAAAGCGTCACTCTTTGATCTATAACAACAAATACAAGGCGCACAATCAAGATTGCAAGAGCACATCGAGAAGAAGCTTTCCACACATAAAGAGGAGCAAGATGCAAGGATGGAGGAGATTCGGGCCTTGATCAAGTCTTCTTCCACTTCGTCATCTTCAAGGTGGCGACATTCAAGCCACAAGTCCTCGGAGCACGAAAACGATGCAAGAGTAAGTCATCCACGTCCACATCTACATGGCGACCACCAACACGTTTGTGATCAACATCGTCATGAAGGGCAAGTCACCTCCAAGCATCATGTGCACGACAACAACGAACGCCATCGAGCTCAAGCACGACAACAATATCATCATCATGAAGATGCTCCACAAGCGCAAATGCACAAGTCCCAACAAGCCCCACTTCACGCCAGGTCCAAGCTTCATGAGAAAAAGAGAAGACCGCGAGAAGACCACCACCAAGAAGGCGCTACGGCTACAACCACCACTTCGGCATCTTCGCCAAGTGCTATCAAGGCATCTTCGCCTTTGGACGTACGGCATCTTCGCCTACTTCCCACGAGTACGCCTACATCGACTTCATCAAGTCCAAGGCGACTACCTACGAGTGAGGGCGACACTTCCATCTTTGGAAGCCCCCCAAGGAAGATGGCCGAGCATGGGAAACTCCCTTCGGTCATGGAGACAAGCTACGAGGTGCCACATCATATGGGCCTCCAACACCAAGACGGCGACAAGACGATCGAGCAAGGGTGATGAGGACATGACTACCTTGGATACGACCAAAAATATTGCATACATGCATATTTGTCAGGTGATTTCTAGTGCAAACTATTCAATAATCTATTTATATTATCCAGAACAAAAATACTTCACACACTTTTGTGTTTTGTCTAATTGCAGGTGTATGGGACATTTTTACAATCCACATATGAAGATAAGGCAAAAGAAGAAGTTTGGGGATTTGTTTACTTAAAAGTTAGACATTGCAACTTCGTGTACTTTGTTTGTGTCCAACGACCAGACCAAGCGCTCTTACGGATCCCCACCTTTATCAATACTTCATACATATTCGCAATATTCAGATTGCTTTTATCATATTCTTGCTCATTCTTCGATTGCTTGCAGGAATAGACCTTCGTGGTCAGGTTGATCGTGCACCGGCGTGGTCAATAACCTCAGGCGATTGGTTTAGCGATTGCTAAGGCGCAACGTCGTGCATGTTTGTATTCGGATCGTCAAAGTCGTCTCCACCAAATCGATAGTTATCATCTCATGAAAGATCGGGACACTTTGCCTCTATCAAGTGGTATCAGTTTTCAGGTTGCTCGGTGAGAATTTCCAGTTATCCCTAGATTAGATTTATTTTCATACCTATTGTCCAAGAAAAAGCCACAAAAAAGTTAGATCTATTCATCCTTTGTCCTAGCCAGTCTGAGCCTTTGCAATTTTCTTTTCATTGTTTGTATTATTGAATGCTCGGTTGCATCATCGTGTCGAGTTGCTGGTCTTAGTGTCTAGTTCGTTTAGAGTTTCAAGTTCTGTTCATATTAGTCACACTGCCGCTGCATCATTATTCCTTCCATTGTCCACCATCCCATCCATCAATTTCCACCACGTGCTACCCACCATTCATTGTCTTCATCATAGTTGAGGTCTTTCACATCTTCGCTTGATCCAATCTGCATCTTATCTAGTTTGTTTTGGAAAGAGGGAGAAAAAAAAGTCAGAGAAAAAAAGAGAAAGAAAAAGAAAAAATGTGTGAGAAAAAAGAGAGAAAAAAAACAAAGTTCGGATCTATCTAGACTCAATCTCGTAGCTGAATTTGGATTGGAATCTGTTTTGTGCACTGCTCAGTAAAACAGGCATAACTTTCTCATACGAAGTCCGTTTTGGCTCCGCAAGTACTCAAATGAAAGCTAGCGACGAGACACATCTAAATAGTTGCTGAAGCTAATTCCATATTTGGCACCTCAAAATCAGCTTCTAAATAGGTCTTTTTGTCCTCCGAAGTTCGCGAACACAACTTGTTCCAGTTTTTCAGGCCAGTTTTAGAATTTTTTGACTCCTCATATCAACTCGGAATTGAGTGATTCTTTTCGCATTGGAAAGCTTGAGTTAGTAGCATTCTTTGAAAAAATTATCAGAAAATTGGCTCAAACTTTTTAAGAGGAAAGTTGGAGAGAGAGTTGTTGTATATCCTGCTTGGCAGTTGTTTTTCATCATTATCTTTACTACTGTTGTGATCTTCACTTATATCTTGCTGTCCAGAGCTACATAGTATCCTTCATTGATGCTAGTTGTGCTACGTCGTGAGCTCATTAGTGTTCTAGGCTCGCGTCTCTAGTCCGGTCTAGCCTAGGACCAACACAGTATCGTCATTGAGCGTCTATTCAACATTGCATCTTTGAATTGATTATTGCTAATTTTTTGCTACCATATATAGCCAACCCAGCTCCACATATTTCTAAATCATGTATACGTACATTCCCCTTGCAATCGCTTTACACAATCTTCAGAGTTACTTGACACCGCTGGTTGCCTGTCACCACCTGCCACATGGTAAGAACTTGTAAGATATTGATATTTGCTTTACTGTGAGCATGTTACAACCACATCCTAGTAGTTCATAGGAACATTATTCTTGAATTTTGTTTCTTGTTTCTACTAATCATGACAGGTTCGGGAGATAGAAGTTCTTGGACGACGAACACATCTTCACCATCACGAGAGTTGGGACAACACACACAAGCACATGGCCAGGTTAGCTCTTTACCGTCATTTGAGGGTAGATTTAATCCTGCTATTTATCTAGCTTGGGAGCTTGAAGTAGAACAAGTTTTTAGTCACCATGACTTTTCTGAACTTGAGCGAGTACGAGTTGCCACTAGAGCATTTACTGGTTTTGCTTCTGTTTGGTGGAGTGTGCATTGTAAGAAAAACATTGATAACCAACCCACAACTTGGAAAGATTTGAAAGATGTAATGAGAAAACAATTTTTCCCTGCTTACTATCATCGTGAATTGCTTCGCAAATTTGAACAATTTAAACAAGGCAACAACACTGTTCATGCTTACTACCAAGAGTTCAAATCTTATATGCATCATTGTGACATAGAAGAATCTGAGGATGATACAATGAATATATTTTTCGGTGGTTTGAACCATGATATCCGTGCAAGATTTCACTATATTCCTCATTGCATTACTGGTATGTATGTTCGCGCTTGTACCTTTGAGAGACAGATACATGAGGATGCATTGGGTGACAACAACAACTACTATTCCAGTTCATGCTCACCACCACCGGTTGGTTCCTCCATCGTTGCACCTACTAGAGTAGCCCCACCTCAGATTGTGAGCGCGACATCATCTCACGAGTATGGTGCATTGTCAACATCCGTACCTACATCAGCTACGTCTTTGCGACAAGGTAACAGTAAAGGTATTGATGATATAACTTCACATGAGAATGATGCATCCCTAGTTAACTTGAATACATCATGTGTTGAGTAACCTGTTGATTTGAGCACGCCACCTAGTTTAGAGAATCATGTTACTATCATGAATGCATCACGTTATCAAACAACTGAAATACCAACAATTTTGAGTGCGCTCATTGAATTAACTGTTGATGTCAAAGAACCATGTGAATCAGGAAATATATTAGATTTGGATCAAATACATTTTAAAATAATTGTGCCAATGTTTAATCATTTTGATATGACCTCTAATCTTGGTGATCATTCTGTGTCAAATGACTTATTGCATGTTTTCTTATTTAAGCATGTTGTAGCATGTAAATTTGATGCACGTAAGGTTTATTCACCAATGTTGGGATGGTTTAATGATGAATATTGTCAATCTTTTGATATGAATAAGAGCTTCACTTATATGTGCAAACTGAGTTGCAGTATTTTCATGCATTCTACTTATGATAATATTTTGGCTTTATATTTTATAATCTATGAAGGTTCCTCATATATACATGCGTCATATGTGCAAAAATCAAGGGAAGTAAAAATGGATGACATATACATATATAACATGTACATCTTGTCTCTTTTGTTAGCCACATTTCAGATTAAGCAACGCCGAGGACGGCTTTTTTTTTCAAGAAGGGGAGGATGATGAGGACATGACTACCTTGGATACGACCAAAAATATTGCATACATGCATATTCGTCAGGTGATTTCTAGTGCAAACTATTCAATAATCTATTTATATTATCCAGAACAAAAATACTTCACACACTTTTGTGTTTTGTCTAATTGCAGGTGTATGGGACATTTTTACAATCCACGTATGAAGATAAGGCAAAAGAAGAAGTATGGGGATTTGTTTACTTAAAAGTTAGCCATTGCAACTTCGTGTACTTTGTTTGTGTCCAACGACCAGACCAAGACCGCTTACAGATCCCCACATTTATCAATACTTCATACATATTCGCAATATTCAGATTGCTTTTATCATATTCTTGCTCATTCTTCGATTACTTGCAGGAATAGACCTTCATGGTCAGGTTGATCGTGCACCGGTGTGGTTAATAACCTCAGGAGATTGGTTTAGCGATTGCTAAGGCGCAACGTCGTGCACGTTTGTAGTCGGATCGTCAAAGTCGTCTCCACCAAATCGATAGTTATCATCTTATCAAAAGATCGGGACACCTTTGCCTCTATCAAAGGGACATCCCCTTCGACTACGGCGACGAGCGCGAACCTCTTCTACAACATGAAGACGGCGCCCATACTGGACTTGTACTCCGAGTCAAGCTACGCGACCGTGCATGGAGACATTTGCACCTACATCTCTGTAGCGACCCGACCCGAATGGATCGAATCTCTGTGCTTAAGTGTCATCCCTGGATCGGTATGCTGACACACACAGTACTCGAGGATTTATAACAGAGGTAAATCACATGTATAAAGTAACGTAAATACTATGACCTCAATCCAAATAGCGGAATTAACAAGGTTGTGGATTCCCATAAACACCAACGGCAAAGTTGAGTGTAGAACCCGTAACCCTAACGTATCACTTACTCGTCGTAAGAAATCCTGCAACATGAGACGTTGCAGCCATGTAGGTCAGTACATTGAATGTACTGGCAAATTCACACCATAGAGAAATGATGAATAATAGCTAACACTACATGCATATATGGCTGGTGGAAAGCTCTATGGTTATAATGTTTTTGCGAAAAGCCAATTTTTCCCTACTGCAAAGGAATAAATTTTATTTAACTATCATGGTGGTTGTTAAACATTGAGAATGGTTGACAGCATTCTCAATCCCAATTAAGTAACATCATCAAAGCCCAACAATATTAATTATAAGTAACATGATGAGATTCACATGATAATCCAAGTACTAGATACTCAAAACATCCATAACCGGGGACACGGCTAATCATGATTAGTTTGTACACTCTACAGAGGTTTGCGCAACTTTCCCCACAAGACTCAATCGCCTCCGTTGGATTTCTCGCACTACATGGTGTTTGAGAAATGGATGACCGAGACATAGTCTTTCCGAAGCGCTAGCACCTTACGATGGATAGACCGGTACACCTACTTTCCCCTACATCTGCTAGTCTACCCCGTAAGAGTTCGCACGACTTAATCAACTACGCCAGAGCCCATAATGGCTTGTGGCTGCACACGTAAGTTTCTAGCATGAATAATCTCATGATCCCTTTGAGCCTGGGTGGCGGTCCAAAAAGAAACAGGCAAGTCCTGGAACCCAGGTGCCTCAATCCACCCAGATGTGTATTTAAGTTGCCACCTTAGATAAACCATTAAATTAACAAAACTCACATCTGTCATGGATATCACTCACCCAATCCACGTCTACTAACATAGCATGGCATAATAAGCAAACGTAGAAGTAACTCCCAAAGGTTTGATAGTAAAACAGGTAATAGGTACTACCTCAACTACTTCCCATCCCACAGTTTAATTAGATCCTAATCATGCAATGTTTGAGGATTGATCTAATGCAATAAAACCGGGTAGTAAAAGAGTATGATCAAAGTGTGAACTTGCCTGCAATGTTGATGAAGATGATTCACACTCATAACTCTTGATAGTTCTATTTGTCACACTCCGGTCAATCTATCGTGAGCAAGCAATAATAACCACACATAAGCAATCACTCAAAGGATCGGAAAGAATGAAGGGTATGATTCAGAAAAAATCAAAACCAAGCGAATAACTCTTGCAACATAAAACAATTTCTAACAGTACCAAAATTATGTGAATTTGGCCTTATCAGAAAGTTTAGGTCAAAAGCTTTGATTTGCAAAAAGAATCAACTCAAACGGAGTTATAAAACTCAAGTTATGATCAAACGAAGTTCAAATACTAAACTATTTTAAATTCAAATTTTAAACTTTCGAAAACATGTTTAAGTTGTTTTACTGGATAGAGGGGATCATAACGAAGAAGTGGGCGTTGGTTTTGTTGGATTCCGACTAACGAGTGAAAAGTAGTGATTGTTTTAAGAATAGGGACTAATCTGTAAATAAAATATTCACAGGCGGGTCCCTGGCTGAAATAAACAGAAATCAAAAAGGCTAAATAACGAACGTTTGTTTATAAGATCTAAACAGTGGACGTTCGCTGTTTACTAAAACCTAAAAAAACAGATCTAGTCTAGGGTTTAAGAAAAATCGAACTTAAAAGAAAAACCGATCAGACCGGGGCGGTTTTATACCGGTTGGCAGCGGTTTTCGACGAAGAACCGGCGACAGCGGTTACTCCGGCGAAACGAGACGACGGCGGCGGCTCGGATCCGGCCAGGGCGGCAGCTCCGGTGGCCCTCCGGCTCGGTGGAGTGAACGGGGGGATGCGGCGCGGGACGACGGTAAGGTGGGTGGTGGCCGCGGCGGTGGTGCAGCGCGGTGGCGGCGGCAGTTGGCATTTGTGGCAGCGGCAACCGATGGCGGTGGCGGTGGATCTGGCGAGGGGCGGCGGCGGCGACGAAAACGGGACCCAGGGGCCCCGGGGTGGCCTTTTAAAGAGGGCAGGAGAGGGCGGTGGCGTGGGGAAGGGGGCACGGAGGCCGGGGCGGACACGGCGGCGGCGGCGATGCCGTGGCGGCTCGGGACTTCGTCCCGAGCTCGGGGACGAGCGGCACGGGCGACGTGGGCTTGCTGGGCCGTGGCCTGGCTGGCTAGCTGGGCCGGCCCATTCGGCGGAAGTTTTTTTTGTATTAAACAGACAAACAAAAAAAACAAAATAAATAAAAATATTTTATAGGCATAGAACATGTCAAAATTTTCAGAAAAAGATTTCCTACAAAATGAACATTTTTCTAGAGTCAAATATAATACACACAAATTCATATAAAGCAAAGAGTGCTTCTGCTCTAGTAAAATCCAGTAAAAATCATTTTAAAAATACCAAAATTAATTCAAATTTATTTCTCTCCAATTTTCTGATGTAGGGAATCATGTTACCCTATTTTCCATATATTTAAATTTTTGGAGAAAAATAAAAAACTCAAATAACTCCAAATTGAAAATATAATTTTCAACGGGGCTTTAAATTGGATTCTTTTAAACTCCCAACTCATATTTCATATGTTTTGAAGAAGTCATTTTATCTTCTCTCATGAAAATCATTGAGTTGCTTAAAGTTTCTGAATTTGAAATATTTCCAAATGAAATTCAAATATTTTCAAAAACCCTTTTCATTTATTTAAATGGAAGAAGTCATATTATCTTCACTCCAGGGTTTTGTGTTTGAAAAAGTATTTGAATCCATGGAGATCAGAAAGCAAAGGTGAAAGTTTGGGAAAGTCCTTTTATTCCCTCTCATGTAACTTTCAAAAGTTTCAAATTCACTCACTTTCAGTCAATCAATCACACAACAATCAAACAAACAACCAAATTATCTATTTGTTTATAACATTCCAAAATTTAGAATTTTGGGATGTTACAAACCTACCACCCATAAAATGAATTTCATCCTCGAGATTCGGAGAGGCTAGCAAGAAATAGGTTGGGTTTGGGGTCTTCAAAATCCATCGACCATCACAGGGGGTCTGGGGTGCTACCACCCTTAGAAACATTGTTACGGTTCCATCAAAACTCATATACTCCATCCTTATTGTTGACAGTGTCGGTCTTCTCAAATCTTCAAGACAATTCCTACTCTGGCTCTTTCGGTAGTAGCATAACTTTTTACCGCAATTCTTCTGTCCTTTCATCTTGGTACGGTTATTCCATGACTGGGTCTTCTTGGCTAACGGGTCTGGCGTCAATACTAAACAACTATCGATATCTCATGGTGGTCAACAATTTATGGTTTCTCCTGCAGGAAATGGGTCTGGGCTGAACCTTACCGTATAACCTACGATTGGCAACAACTGCCTTGTATAGGAAAAAAATACTTATACCATTCTAAGGTTCAAACAAGGTTCTGATCGTCGTCTCTCTACTATAGGTAAGTCACTCAGATTTACCATCCCACATAGCAAGACGAATAATAAGAGTAAGTCGGTATGGTGATCAATCCATCCCGCACCCAAATCATTACCTTGTATATGGTTTAGCGAATCTCGCATTCTAACGCTCGGTCATCCACACAAGCATTGCAGAATTTCTCTTGTCAACGAACCAAGTTCGGATAAATCCATTGATTCTGCAAGCCAAACAAAACATCTATCATTTCTTCACAACTCTCAAGTTTTGCGTTACTCCTATGAAATCATCTATTGACAAAGTCGTATCTTCTTCCAGGGTTTTCCTTCAGCAAGAGTGTGCTTGCTTCTTGGCAGGTCCTGGGGCCTGTGGGTTATGGCCCATCTCATCACTTGTAAACCTTGAACTCATCCTCGGGGCAACTGATCATTATTCCAACATCCAACTTCCCAGCATTCTTAAATCCATCCAATTGTACTGTCTTCCTTCCTTCCTTCTATTGGTATCACACTAAGACGTGATTACTCAAACTCATCATGGAGTTACAATTGGTCCATATTACCAACCTTATATCTCCTTTATATCCCATAATACTTCATTCCTCCATACTCTTGGGGTATCCCACATATCGAGACAAAACTCATACTTGTTTAGTCTGAAATCCACTTCGTAGAATATCATTATATTTTTCAGGGGTCAAATCTCCTCACAGGGTACTACCACCCTTAAAATGCTCCAAACTTATCCATAGACCATATTTCTCATATCCTCGAAAATGCTCAAAATCTTCCTTCACAGAGTAACACCTTATAAGATCCAAATAAGCACCAACGATGATAACTTTATTGATTCTCCAATTACTACAATCTCCTGTATTTCCATTACAGGCCTCAACTCAACACCTCAAAAAAAAACGTTCTCACTACTACTACTATATTTCTTTTGTTGCAAACTCAACTATTTATCACAAGTCTCCTTCTCTTTGGGACAATCTCTTGCAAAGTGCCCTGCTTCATTACAGAAGAAACATATTACTTCTGACAAGTATCGTGGTTTCCTTATGACTACATAGCCTCCTTGGGTCCTCGGCTTCCTTTTTGGGCAACTGCTGAAGTAGTGCCCTGACTCCTTGCACCTGAAACAGGTGATATGACTTAGGTCCTTCCTGGTATCCAATCTACTTCTCTTCCTGGATTTTTATGTTCCAATCAGGGCTTCTATTTTCTGTGGGTCAAACTCTACTTCCTCTATCGGGAATTCTACTAGATCTCCATTCAGAAAATCTTGTGAGATGTGTCCTTCTTCTCCTCATGAATAGCATGACTTAATGCAGGCTTAAATTTTGATTCCTTTGGGTGTGTCCTCCACCTCTTTCTTCATCATAGGTTATTTTAAAGTTTCCTTGGGGCTCCTTTCATTGCTTCTTTCTTCTGCTGGATGGTTCTTTATACCATGGGGTAAATGTGACACTGAGCAGGGTAGTGGCTAGTTCCTTCACACAATAAACAATTAATCTGCCTAGTTGGGCATTCTTCAGCTAGGTGACTTCCTTCACAATTAGGGCATTCATCCTTGTGTTCTTTACGGTTGTGTCCTATTCTTCACAAAGCTTGCATGCACAAGATTTCTTCATATCGTTTCCATAAGGCTTCATCTTCTGGGACACAGACGAGACTTTAGCAAAGTCAACTTAAATTCCTTCCAAGTGGTTACTCCTTGCCATCTATTGATGTTTCGTACATCCTCCACCAAGTAACAGCACCTCTTTCAAAGCATTGAAGAGCATGCTGGGCCATATCCTTTCCGGCTATAGGGTTATTCTCCATATGATCCTCCATGTTCTGAATCCATCGGTCCGTCTCCAATTGACTCATCGGTCCAGATAATATGAGCTCATCTCCATTCATCCTCTATTGGGTCCAAGGGTTTTAGGGGGTGGGGTAAGAGAGATAGAGAGGGGTACACACAATGCAAACAATAGTTTTGAAAAGGGCATTTTATTTGGTGGCCGTCAGAAAAACATCAAACAAATGACAGCTCACAAACGTCGCATCTAACGTAAGTATTAAAACAGGGGTTTGGTCTTCTAAAGGTCAACAAATCTTCAAAGTTGCCAAACTCTTCAAGTCTTGGTCATGTCTCTGATGGCTCCTTCTGATCATGCTTGTCCTTCTCAAGTTCTTTTGCCAAATCATCTCTGTTGACGCGAAGTCTCTCATGACATCCTTTAGTATTTCTGGGGTTGCATTCCAAACTTCTGGGTTTCAACATCCTTGGCATGAACCATGGTCCTACTATCCTTCAGTTCCTGACAAATCTCCGGTATCTTGAGGTTTAGCTCCTCCAGCTTGGCTACTTTCAGCTTCTGATTCCGAGTGCTTCACGAATTGCCTCCTTGTCAAATATAGCTTCCTGCATATCCATCTTAAACTTCTTGATGTATTACTCCAGATCCTAGTGATACACCAGCTAAGGTTAAAACTGCATCCTTTGCTGACAGATGCTCCATCAGCCTTCTATCATCCAATCCTTCCATGCATCTGCATGCTTAACACCTCACGGCGACGATAACATGAGCGAGCAATAGCATCATGGCTATCCGTGTTTATGCCCATGTTTATGCCATGGGCTATCATTCCATAGTTGATATCTCATGTCTTGTGGTTTTCTTGACAAAACTTTGAGTTCTACTGCTCCATGTTTTGGTCTTTCTCCGATACACCTTGATCTCGGGTATTGACAACTTCCACAGTGTGCCAAGTTCCATAAGGGGTGCCTTTCTAGGTCATACAAATCTGGAAATTCTTCATATTCTCCTAGTCTTCGACGTCTTTATCCGTCGTAGTTTCCATCATTATAATGCTCGGTAAAATCCTCTTCATTCCGAAGTGGTCTTAGTTGTTCGATATCTGGTCCTTCTTGGAGTGGTCTCATCAGTCGAATCTTTGAGGGGTCAAAAGGGGAAAGGGGTATGGTCTCACTAAAAGGGAATATTTGAATAAGCTCAGAAGAGAAGAGAGGTAAAAGATTCTTTTGAAAAGAAAGTTGTAGAGAAAAATCTTTCCTATTGGCTTGCCAGTTTCTAGGGTCACGTCCTACAGTCAACATGTGCTCTGATACCATCTTGTAGCGACCCGAACCGAATGGATCGAATCTCTGTGCTTAAGTGTCATCCCTGGATCGGTATGCTGACACACACAGTACTCGAGGATTTATAACAGAGGTAAATCACATGTATAAAGTAACATAAATACTATTACCTCAATCCAAATAGCGGAAGTAACAAGGTTGTGGATTCCCATAAACACCAACGGCAAAGTTGAGTGTAGAACCCGTAACCCTAACGTATCACTTACTCGTCGTAAGAAATCCTGCAAAATGAGACGTTGCAGCCATGTAGGTCAGTACATTGAATGTACTGGCAAATTCACACCATAGAGCAATGATGAATAATAGCTAACACTACATGCATATATGGCTGGTGGAAAGCTCTATGGTTATAATGTTTTTGCGAAAAGCCAATTTTCCCTACTGCAAAGGAATAAATTTTATTTAACTATCATGGTGGTTGTTAAACATTGAGAATGGTTGACAGCATTCTCAATCCCAATTAAGTAACATCATCAAAGCCCAACAATATTAATTATAAGTAACATGATGAGATTCACATGATAATCCAAGTACTAGATACTCAAAACATCCATAACCGGGGACACGGCTAATCATGATTAGTTTGTACACTCTATAGAGGTTTGCGCACTTTTCCCCACAAGACTCGATCGCCTCCGTTGGATTTCTCGCACTACATGGTGTTTGAGAAACGGATGACCGAGACATAGTCTTTCAGAAGCGCTAGCACCTTACGATGGATAGACCGGTACACCTACTTTCCCCTACATATGCTAGTCTACCCCGTAAGAGTTCGCACGACTTAATCAACTACGCCAGAGCCCATAATGGCTTGTGGCTGCACACGTAAGTTTCTAGCATGAATAATCTCATGATCCCTTTGAGCCTGGGTGGCGGTCCAAAAAGAAACAGGCAAGTCCTGGAACCCAGGTGCCTCAATCCACCCAGATGTGTATTTAAGTTGCCACCTTAGATAAACCATTAAATTAACAAAACTCACATCTGTCATGGATATCACTCCCCCAATCCACGTCTACTAGCATAGCATGGCATAATAAGCAAACGTAGAAGTAACTCCCAAAGGTTTGATAGTAAAACAGGTAATAGGTACTACCTCAACTACTTCCCATCCCACAGTTTAATTAGATCCTAATCATGCAATGTTTGAGGATTGATCTAATGCAATAAAACCGGGTAGTAAAAGAGTATGATCAAAGTGTGAACTTGCCTGCAATGTTGATTAAGATGATTCACACTCATAACTCTTGATAGTTCTATTCGTCACACTCCGGTCAATCTATCGTGAGCAAGCAATAATAACCACACATAAGCAATCACTCAAAGGATCGGAAAGAATGAAGGGTACGATTCAGAAAACATCAAAACCAAGCGAATAACTCTTGCAACATAAAAAATTTCTAACAGTACCAAAATTATGTGAATTTGGCCTTATCAGAAAGTTTAAGTCAAGAGCTTTGATTTGCAAAAAGAATCAACTCAAACGGAGTTATAAAACTCAAGTTATGATCAAACGAAGTTCAAATACTAAACTGTTTGAAATTCAAATTTTAAACTTTCAAAAACATGTTTAAGTTGTTTTACTGGATAGAGGGGATCATAACGAAGAAGTGGGCGTTGGTTTCGTTGGATTCCGACTAATGAGTGAAAAGTAGTGATTGTTTTAAGAACATGGACTAATCTGTAAATAAAATATTCACAGACGTGTCCCTGGCTGAAATAAACAGAAATCAGAAAGGCTAAATAACGAATGTTCGTTTATAAGATCTAAACAGTGGACGTTCGCTGTTTACTAAAACCTAAAAAAAACAGATCTAGTCTAGGGTTTAAGAAAAACCGATCTTAAAAGAAAAACCGATCAAACCGGGGCGGTTTTATACCGGTTGGCAGCGGTTTTCGACGAAGAACCGGCAACGGCGGTTACTCCGGCGAAATGAGACGGCGGTGGCAGCTTGGGTCCGGCCGGGGCGGCAGCTCCGGTGGCCCTCCGGCTCGGCGGAGTGAATGGGGGGATGCGGCGCGGGACGGCGGTGAGGTGGGTGGTGGCTGCGGCGGTGGTGCAGCGCGGCGGCGGCGGCAGTTGGCATCGGCGGCGGCGGCAACCGATGGCGGCGGTGTCGGATCCGGCGAGGGGCGGCGACGGCGGCAAAAACAGGACCCAGGGGCCCCGGGGTGGCCTTTTAAAGAGGGCAGGAGAGGGCGGTGGCGTGGGGAAGGGGGCACGGAGGCCGGGGCGGACACGGTGGCGGCGGCGATGCCGTGGCGGCTCGGGACTTCGTCCCGAGCTCGGGGACGAGCGGCGCGGACGACGTGGGCTTGCTGGGCCGTGGCCTGGCTAGCTAGCTGGGCCGGCCCAGTCGGCGGAAGTTTTTTTTATATTAAACAGACAGACAAAACAAATACAAAAGAAATAAAAATATTTGATAGGCATATAATATGTCAAAATTTTCAGAAAAAGATTTCCTATAAGATGAACATTTTTCTAGAGTCAAATATAATACACACAAATTCATATAAAGCAAAGAGTGCTTCTGCTCTAGTAAAATCTAGTAAAAATCATTTTAAAAATACCAAAATTAATTCAAAATTATTTCTCTCCAATTTTCTGATGTAGGGAATCATGTTACCCTATTTTGCATATATTTAAATTTTTGGAGAAAAATAAAAAACTCAAATAACTCCAAATTGAAAATATAATTTTCAACGGGGCTTTAAATTGGATTCTTTTAAACTCTCAACTCATATTTCATATGTTTTGAAGAAGTCATTTTATCTTCTCTCATGAAAATCATTGAGTTGCTTAAAGTTTCTGAATTTGAAATATTTCCAAATGAAATTCAAATATTTTCAAAAACCCTTTTCATTTATTTAAATGGAAGAAGTCATATTATCTTCACTCCAGGGTTTGTGTTTGAAAAAGTATTTGAATCCATGGAGATCAGAAAGCAAAGGTGAAAGTTTGGGAAAGTCCTTTTATTCCCTCTCATGTAACTTTCAAAAGTTTCGAATTAACTCACTTTCAGTCAATCAATCACACAACAATCAAACAAACAATCAAATCTATCTATTTGTTTATAACATTCCAAAATTTAGAATTTTGGGATGTTACAATCTCTCCGGCACCCACATATGTCGAGATGCCCCATTTGCCATGTGAGGAGAGCCACCACCCCATGAGTGAGATGAGTGACTCCACCATATATGACATTGAGAGCATTTCCTATGAGAGGATGAGTGTGACCACCACTAGCCCCACACATGAGAGCATGCCACACGTCCTATGTGAGGTTGAGCGCCATTTGAGTGATTCCACAAACCATATGAGTGAGAGCATCCTTGAGGGAGTGAGTGAGCCACAACACTTAGTGAGTGAGGTAGTTGAGACGACATGTGAGGCCACTATGATTTCTAATGATTTAACCTCTACTCCTAGTGTGTTTTTTCTTTGGTGCTAGGTCTCCTACATGATGACATGCCTACCCTCGACGAGTCCATCCCTCCAATGGAGACAACGATGGCCATGGTGGACGATGATGCACCCCCACATGGTTCCATCAAGATGAAGATGACAACAAGCGGATCTTCAACACCTCACCTACAACACATGAGCGACGCACCAAAGATAACATAGGTGATGGTACTTCTCTTGTCCCACTAGTGGACCATCTTGACATCGATTGATCCCATGATGTTGACCCACCTATTACCATGCTTCATGCTAGTGAAACTTCTTCATGCCTTGACTTACCTATTTATGATGAATATGATGATGAGCTTGTTGAGTTGCCTAGTTGTGATGCTATGCTCCATAGGATATCATGTGAAAATTCTTTTGGTCACATCATGTTTGACAACCCATTGAACTTGTCATATGCTATGAGTGAGATCTCCCATATTGCATCATTACAATCTCAACATAGTAACTATGCATGCCCCATTAAAATCAATCCCATTTGCACTTATGGCATAGATGACGAGATGATGGTCATTAGCTTTTGCTTCTCTTGTGATGATATTGCCATGCTTCCTTTACATGATTTGTGCAATTCATCTACTATGCCATGCCATGATCACATTGAACCAAATATGCTTTGTTTTGGATGTTGTCAATATTCTCCATGTGATGTTGCTACTCATGCTCATGACGAGACCCCCATAGTTTCCTCATACTTATTCGGAGATCTTGATACATTTCATACTTTGCATGATTTCCATGATTGCGTGCACCTTATGCATTCCATGAATAACAATGCTCTAGATATTTCTCATGATGCATTACACAATTTGAGTCTCCATTATGCTATACATAATAACAAACATCTCATGATCGATGACATGTTTCTATATCATGCATCTCATTTATTTGAGCATTGGATATTTAGTGCTAACCAACACATGCATGTGCGCATCATGATGGATGATGTGTACATATATCACACACACAATTTTTCCTTTGCCTTTGTTTTGTGTAGGTACTTATGAACACTCGTCAACGTCACAATCCCATGAGTTGACGAAACGAGCTCTTGAGAGCAACGACGCTTTGGGATCCCGTGGACTATCCTTACCACCATTCCCTTCGCGCAAGGACTACGCACATCTCTTTTACTTGGCTTTCACACGGCTATGGGCTATCTACCACTTGTCACCTTATGCCCATAATATCGTGTTCACTTTGCATGTTATGCCTCTTTACATGATTTTGCCATGCAATTGTGACCCTTGCTTGCATTTACCCATGATCCACCATTATGATACTCCTATGTGTATTTGCATGCTTGGTGGAGATCCTTGTTGCTATTGCCATGTTTATCATATGCCTCCATACTATGAAATGCTCCCTTGTACTTTCTTATGATGAGCATGATGCATACACTTGTTGGGTATCTTACCACATGAATGATAGGTTTTGCACTTCCGCTAACCTCATTTGTTTTTCCGAGTGTTTGTCATGTTCTTTTGTTTTAAAGGATTCACAAGGCACTACCGTCATGAGACATATTGGCTATTTGAAGGCATACATGATGCGCAACACCAATATTTTCGACATCCTCATAAAGGTGAACTCCTTTTTTTTGAAAACTTAGGACAGTGAGGGAAGCCCCTCACTGACTTCAAATTAACTCAACTCAAGGGTACATGTACAACTCTGTGGTGTTACATTAGGATGGGTATGTCAAACCCTCACCACTAGAGAGGAAGAGGGTGGGGGGGGGACAAGATACAATACAAGGAGCGCTCTGTTTTGGCAAGCTAGATAGAATTGACAAAACTGTTCACAAATGGCACCAGAGCCTCCTTGACCCTGTATCTCATCAAATGGAAATTGGTCTTGAACCTGAGGAGCCACCCCTCGAACGTGGGCAGCACCCCCCTGAAGTGTCTGTTGTTGCGCTCCTTCCAAATGCTCCAGGCCAAAATGATAAATATGTCCATAAACATAGGGTTCGTCCACCTGGCTCTTGCCTCATGCATAATTTGAAGTCTGTTACTGCCGCTCATCCAAACGATCCCCAGATGCATCCAGCAAGCCCTACTGAACTAACAATGAAAGAAGAGATGCTCAACCGTTTCTTCTGGCGGGCTGTCACAGAGAAGGCAGGCGTATACATCATCACGTAGCTTCATGCCTCTCCTCTTTAGCATGTTTCTGGTGTTCAGTCTGTCCGCTAGAAGGAGCCATGCAAAAACCCTCCATTTATTGCTGCACTTTGATCTCCAGATCCATTTGAAGGCATCATCTGCCACCACCTCACGAAAGCAGTGGTCGTAGAACTTCTTGGGACTGAACCCCGCGCCCCCCCAGGTGCATCTCCAGATGTCCCGGGCATCAGCGAGCTCTGTGGAGGCCAAACTGCATTGAAGGTCTTGTAGCTCTTCCCTGGCTTGCGTCGACAGCGGCAGTTGAAAATTGCGCCCAAGTGTAGGCGCTGTCAGCAGCGCCTGCACCGAGACATCCTCATCCATCGCAAAGGAGAACAGCCTGGGATGGCTATCACTGAGGACGCCTTTGTGCCATAGATCCTTCCAAAAAAGCACCATGCTTCCGTCCTGAACCTCAACCGACGTAACCCCTCTGTAGGTTGGAGCGAGTTGCATGACGTCTCGCCACCAGAAAGACCCGCACTGATCAGCTCCATGGGGCACCACATCCTCATAGTATTTAGACCACATGAGGTTAACCCACGGTACATCACATCGATTGTAAAACTTGTGTAGTTGCTTGAGCAACAGGGCTTGATTCTGGACTTGAAGATTTATTATCCCCAACCCACCTTTCTCTTTGGGGCGACAGACAAGAGTCCAAGCCGCCAAGGACATAGTTTTGTGGCCATCATCTGTTTCCTTCACCCAAAGACAGTATCTCCTAAGTTTGTCAAGGTGCTCCAGGATCTTCGGCGGCAGCCTGATTGAACACATAGCGTAGATCGCGAGGGACGTGACCACTGAGTTGACTAGGGTAAGCTTTGACCCAAGGTCCAGCAGCGACGCCGCCGTGGACAGCCTACGCTCTACAAAAGACACCAACGGCATCAGGTCAGAGACCGTGGGTTTAGCTGTGCCCATCGGCATGCCAAGGTACGTGAACGGCATCTCTCCAACCTTGCACCCAAAAACCCCAGCCAGCCGCTCCGCCGCGTCAACCGCTGTGTTGACAGTCATCAGAGTCGATTTATGAAAGTTGATGCGCAAACCTATGGAGGATGCATAGTCCTGAAGAATGTGTTTGATCATTTCCGTTTGCGCTTGGTCAGCAGGCAACACCAAGATCGTATCATCCGCATACTGAATCACGGGGTAGTCCCTCTCCACGGTGGGCATGGGCAACTCGAGCTCTCCCCTCCTATATGCGTCATTGATGGCTGCTTGAAGAAGGTCAGCCGCCAAGACGAAGATGAGGGGGGATAGCGGATCCCCCTGGCGCACCCCTCTCCTACAGAAGAATTGCCTACCCGGGGTTCCGTTAAGCAGTATAGATGACTTTGCCGTTGAGAACAAGCAGTGGATCCACCCCAGCCAACGACTATCAAAACCCATGCATCTCATGATCTGCAGCATTGGGGCGTGCTCAATCGTGTCAAAGGCCTTCGCAAAATCCAGTTTAAGGATGGCAATCTCTCTCCCTGAGTTTTGACACTGATGGATGAATTCATACGTCCACGCCACACAGTCCTGGATCGATCTGCCCTTCAAGAACCCGTATTAGTTACGATGTATAATCTTAAGGACCACTTTCTGTAGGCGATTAGCCAGCAGCTTCGTCAGCAATTTGAGGCAGCAATTGAGAAGCGTTATGGGGCGATATTCATCAGCTGTCTCCGGCGATTGATTCTTGGGGATGAGGGTGATGAAACCAGTGTTTAAGCTTTCAAGGTCCAAGGTGCCTGCATAGAAATCAAAACAGAGGCGATAGAACTCCTCCTTGACAATGTGCCAGCAGGATTTGATGAAGCTCCCACTGAATCCATCGGGACCCGGGGCCCTATCCGAGGGCATCTCCTTGACCACTTGGTCAATCTCCTCGCGGGTGAAAGGCTCAGACAGGGACTGCAACCCATCTATTTTTTTGATGATGCGGTCCAGATCAAACTTCATATTGGTAGGGGTAGAGCAGCCCAACCTTTCCTTGTAAGTTTGCAACAACACTGCCTCCTTGGCCCCATGGTCATAGACGATTGATCCATCAGCCACCCGTAGCGAGGCAATGTTGTTCCTGCGGAAACGTTCAGTAGCGACTCTATGGAAGAACTTGGTGTTGCCATCACCAAATTTGAAATGCCTAACAGTGCAGCGTTTCTTCCAGTACGATTTTTTGCATTCAAGCAGATGGAGAAGGTGCCTCTTCAGGATGTTTCTGAAGTTTGCTTCTGGCACCGACAATCGCCTACGCTCCTCAAGACCATCAATCTCCAGGAGAGTTTTATTACAGTTATCGATCAGCACAGAAAGCTTGGAAATTTTCTGGCTCCACTGTTTCAGATCATACCTGAGGGTTTTGAGCTTTTTGCACAGGACCGCAGCAGCGTTCGGGGTGTAACAATGTTTGTTCCATGAACGCTGCACAACGTCAAAGAAACCTGGTTGCTTGATCCAGTAATCCTCAAAGCGAAACAATTTGGTCTTTGGTATTTTGGTCTGGATACTGACATAGCAAGGCACATGATCTGACGTGGGCCTCCCCAGAGGCATGACTAAAGTGTTCGGGCATTTGGCCGCCCAATCAACAGAGGTAAAGTGCCAGTCAAGCTGCTCGAGGAGGGGATTTGTTTGCATATTACTCCACATGAACGCACGTCCTTTGATCGGTATTTCTACCAGCGAGTGTCTACGTATGAATTCATTGAAGATTAGCATGTCATTAGCATTACCACCCCCACGGTTACGATTATCGGGCGCTCTGATATAGTTGAAGTCACCTAGTATTAGCCAATCTTCCCCATTTGGGATTTGTAGGTCAAAGAGCCAGGAAGTAAATAGAGCTCTGTTGGGGTCGGCGCATGGACCATAAATGTTAACTAGAGTCCATGAATCATTGGACTGGGTCGAAGTAAACCTGACGCCAAGAGCGAAGGATTCAGACAAAACAGAAACACCAGTGAAAACTGAACTCATCCAGGCAGTAATTAAGCCCCCAGAATTACCCACAGACGGAACAAATTCAAACATATCAAACTTCTTAGGGCAAAAGAGTTTAACACACGACGCATCAAAAGTTTCGCGCTTGGTTTCTTGAAAGCAAACTACCGAACACCCACTAATTTCAATTGCATTACGAATCGCCAACTGCTTTTCTTCGGAGTTGATGCCGCGCACGTTCCAACAGAGAATGTTCCATTGTTTATTTGTCGCCATTTACGATTAGTTCAGCATCGGATCGCCCCCTTGGCCATGTGCCAGGAGAATCTGATCACTAAGATCTTCAGCTGGAATCCCACAAAACTTAGTTCCCAGACGCTACGCTGAATCGAGGTTGGGGGGGGGGTATATCCTCGGACTGAGCCACTGCAGGCTTCAGTGCCACTGGGGAGCAGGGGTCTGTCGCCTTGGAGGAACTAGCAATCGCAGGAGCTTTCCTAGACTTGACCCTGGAAATTGGTTTCTTAGCGTCAGTGATAATATTTGCTTTGAATCCATCATACCTAGTAGCCCTTGAGCTACGCCTCAGACAGATCGTGTCAACTGGCATTTTCTCCGCAAGGATCATCTTCTGAATATATTTGTTCATGGCCGCGACAGTTTCAGAAGATTCAGACACGATAGCATCAACCTTGGGCATTCCATCAGACTCGTTCATCTCAGGTAGAGTGACAGTTTCTGCATAGTTTGCCCAAATCTCCGCAGGTATGGCAGTAACATTACGAAGGTGGGGCAGCCATGCAGCCTCAGGGCGGAACTGCGCGTTCATACAGTACAGACCTTTGCTCACTACAGCACGTGCATAATTCAGAAGAACAAGAGGGTTCAGAGGGAACACCCCTTTCATCAGACAATCCTCAGGCGCAGTGATGCAGCGAGTGTACCTTCCAAACAAAATTGTCCAGAGGAATTGCAGAAACAGGTACCCTTCCTCAGCCTGAACTTCCACATCAAGCGAGCTCCCATTGGCGCGCACAAACTGCAGCCCAGAAGTTTGTGTTCCATTGACCAGTGCATCTGCAGCCTCTGAGATTTCAGAATATATCGACCACTCATCCTGGGGATCATCAGTGGTGTTGCTCTCTCTTTCCACACCGTCCATGAGAGAGGGGCCCGTGTACTGGAACAAGGTTCTGAAGCTAAAACCCCTGTATGGTGGTGGTGCAACTGGCCATTCACCCCAACCTCCGTTCTGAGTCTGCTGCTGTGGCGCCTGCTGTTCCTAGGCTTCGTCAATCTGCTGCTGCAGCCATCTCTGATGATCAAGAGCCCACTGTTATGCCGCCCTCAGATATGGCAAATCATACGGATGTGGGGAAGCGTTCATTGGCGGAGCATCATCTTCATTGCCAACCAGATCAGGAATTGTGTGCCTTCCATTCAGAACATAAACCGGAACCGACCACGATCTGCCCATACCTGGCAGAGTGCCAATGCGCTTGATAACCAAGCTGTGGGGGACTTGCGTGATGTCACTGATGATGACTCACACCAGCACTCTCTCTTTATTGTGCCCAGGCCTGTGCCAGAGATCCAGCTTCCCAAAGCACGAAACCGCCTTGTTGATGTAGTGATCATTCTGGTAGTCCATAGGAAAGGCAAGAAACAGCACCCAAGCAACATACTGAAATGGGCATCTGCGCATATTTTCTCCTTCGTCATGGGGCAAAAAAGAGAAGGTCATATCCTCATCTATGGGATCTAATTGATGCGGACTCTCCTGAATAAACTGATCCCTCAAAGCAACATCAGCAAAAGCAACCATGCCTATACCAATCGGATAAACAAATGCCTCTGGCACATCTAGATGGAAATCCTCTCTCATGATGCGAACTACCTCATCCAACACTAACTATTTCTGGTGATCTGTGACCGGAGGGACAGCGGTGACAATAGCATACCTCTCATGGCTCAAAGGCGGATCATCCACCACCATCATGTTGCGAGCTAGCCTGTGATCTGGCCCATGCTCAATCCTTGCTCCCATCGGCACAAACTGGAACGGCCTCGCCGGGAAGTTGGCCATGGTAGCAGCGGTGGCGACGGCGGTCTCAGCAGTCCGAGGCAAAGCAGGGGAGGAGGGGGGTGTGTCGCTCTGCTCGTTGGCTGACAGGGGCGGTGGAGACAGCAGAGGTAGTACTGCTTGAAGCGGAAGCGTCCGCCCAATGACTAGCGAGGGAGGGGGCCCAACTATCGGCACTTCCTTTGTGGGACGCCAAACTAGTTTTTTAATAGGAATTTTTGGATTCTGCGATGGTATGATTGAACGAACTTGTGGCAACTCTTTCATGCAGATACGATCTTGCCGTTCCACCTTCCTCCTTTTCCAATTAAATCGAGGAGCAGAATCCGTGGCACAGAAATTGGCCCCATGGCCCAGCAGATTGCATCGCTTGCACCAGATAAGCCCAGGACAGAACTTCCTCGGATGGGCCAGGCTATTACATATAGTGCATGTTTTTGCTGGCCGGCCCACCCCCTTCCTCAAGCAGAAACATGCACGTTCAAAATTATGGCAAGTGCCACAAATTTTAGCGTGGCAGTTAATAGCTGCATAATCGTCCCCACAACATATGGTACAACGGCCCAAAAGATGGTAAATGAAATCGGAGGGAGGCAGGTCCTCCAAATCAAAAGATTTTTGGATACTTACATCATCATAATTAGCTTGCCTTAGGTCCAAGATATCCTCCAAAACCGACGCCGGAATTTTGCGCCAAATCTGTTCATGATGATTCTTACCTAAGAATCGTTTGGTGGTGATTGCCGTATGATCCGAAGAGACTGGGATTTGCAAACTACCAAAGAACAGACTGTCTTGCAAAATCTCAAGTTGTGCATTATTGAGTGAAAGATCTGTCATGAGTTGTAATGCTTGTGAGCATCCTGGTTGAGCAGAAGCCTCGTTGAAAGAATTCATTAAGTTGGTTGAACGCTGCCTGCAAAACCCAAACTTGGCCAATTCCTTTGAAGCCGAGCCATCTTTAGATGCACTTTTTTCTAGAAAATGCAAATTAGAACGAATGGCTCTAGAGACACTACTCCCAAGAGGAGCGTTGTCCTCAACTTGATCCATAACTGGCACATTCCAAGGGTGTTTGAAGAGACCAAATTGACAAACAAAATCTGGCCAAACCCTATCCCGTAGGGAATAAATGAAATGTCCAACTTTATTAGAAGCCACCGAAAACCTAAAATTCCTTGCTCCAATAGATGTAACTTTGAAACCAGAAGCAACTCCTCCAATGCAACATTGTAAGGGCAAGCCAACCGAAGCACATGTCAAGGGAAAAGAAGTAGAAGAGAACGTGGCCACCAAGAAAAATTCCTTGGAGGAAGCGTCCGGGAAAAAATGGACCGTGGATCTGAAGCGCCTACGAACCTGGTCCTCGACCTTAAGGCCGGGGTTGAAGTCCTAGTGGAGGAGCCCTTCCATGGTGGATCAGAGAGATCCATGGCCGCCGGAGGTGGAGGTGGGGGTTGGGGTGGAGGGGAGGGAGGGGGTGGAGAGAGCCATCTTCAGCCTTGGGCGCCAACTGTCGTGGAATTAACACGTCAGATGTCCTAGTGAGAGGACTTAGTTAAGGTGAACTCCTTCACTTTGAGCCATCCTCAAGTATGCATATTGGATGGGTCACTCTTTCATTGTTGTTTCCTTCTTGTTGTCTACATGATACATCTCGTGAACGGAGGAGCGACATTGGAGATTGGCTACATGGACCTTCACATTGAGGAGCGCTCACACTTATTGGATGCATCTTTGGAATTCCACTCATGCGACGACATCGAGCTTTGGTACATCAACACTCCTTTGACTTTTTGTACCACAACCTCCATACTTGTTGATTGTGCTTCCTCATGTCATGCTCGATGGACTTATCATACTCACCACAAGTTTGCACCCTATGCATGGATTGACTCACATTATGATTGCTTTGTTGCATCTTGTATTCCCATGTCATCCATGATATTTGAGCTTGTTCACTTCCTTAGCAAATTTGTTGTCATCTTCCTTGATGGCATATTCATACATCATGGTCATATTGTCCACCATCAATTGCATGATAACATACACATGTTGAGCATCCATTGCCATATTCATGCTATTGATAAACCGTCTCACTATGACATCATTTTGCACCGTGGTTGCATTGATCATATTTACAACACATTTGTGTGCACAATGATTGCATGTCCTCCCATGAATGCTTTGCATCTCATTCTAGATCATCTTGATAAGCTTCATGCGCTTTGTTACGAACAATCTTGCCGCACGGACTCATTCTTACATGATGGACACTTTGTGTGCGCTAACCATTGTATTTCCGAGTGTTGCCTGTGTTTGCTCTTTTTGCATGTCTATCACTCCGGCGACACCTTGGACTACGTGGATTGATCCATGTCTTCACCTTCGTCCAACTACAAGTCCATCTACGACAACCGTTTCCATGGTGACGAGGATCACGATCCGAGGTCGGATCTTTCTCAAGGGGGGGGGGGAGATGATGCGGAGCATCCCACGTTCATCCCCATGTACACTCCGACTACTCTCCGAGCCCCAAGAGGACATATGACGAGACCTCTAGCATACGCCATTGGACACAAGGTGAACTCGATCGTCTCTAAAGCTTCACTTTCCACACGTGAGACATGGTTGCTACTTCATGCATGGACCTTGCCTATAGTCAGGTACAACCGAGATGACCATGAAGAATCAAAGGACCAAGGCCAAGCATGGAAGAGGAGAAGGAAGAAGAGCCAGCTGCTACAGGCCCCGGACATCCGACCCCAGCCCGGACATCCAACCCTTCCCGCAAGCCCGTACATCCGGCCACAGCCCAGACATCCAGCGCCCATCACAGAACGCGTCCAGAGGCTGAACCCGTCCGCCCGGACATCCGGCCAGAGGCCCGGACATCCAGCTCTTCCCGAGCCACCGGACATCCAGCCCCCAGCCCAGACATCCGGACCCCGCCTATCCAGAGAGCATCCGCAGGACACCCAGGCCAGCCCGGACATCCGGCCTCCCAGCCCGGACATCCGGCCCGTCGCGAAGCCCCGGACATCTGGCCCCAGCCCGGACATCCGGCACCTGCCTGTGCACAGAGAATGGGCCAAGGGCCCATGTACCCCCCTCTCACTTACCCCTTCGTGGGCTAGCACTATATATACTCTCCCACCTCCTCCTAGTTAGGGTTAGCATTGTGATAGCTCATTTAGAGATAGAGCTTTGCTCATCCATACGGATCTCCTCCTAGTGTGAGGCCGCGACCTCTTCGGAGAAGATCCACCATGGATTCAAGACCCCTTTACGGGAAGATCCCTCATGGATTCAAGACCTCCTCTCGGAGATGAGCTACCGCCACTTGTATCGTCCGTTGTTGACTTTGGATCTCGTGTATCTCTTTGTGTTCTTGGATCTAGCACTTGTGTGATCAATTACTTGTCGGTTGAGTGATTCTCTCGTTCCTCCCCATGATTTCCTCGTGTTCTTCCACGCGTTCTTCGTGTTTCCCTGTAGGATCCACTCCAAACGTGAAAGATCAGCCCCTAGGGTTCCGCCCTACATCATTTTGGAATTGAGGTTCGTCGCTGGCATTGAAGGTTATGACCGTATCATTCCACGGATTTATTGCTGTGACGTGGCAGACTTCGGTGAGGCTGCGGAGCGCTCACTTGCGCCTATTGTTTGAGGCGAAAGTCTCGAAGACTGTCAGTACTGTATTGTTATTGTCTGCGGGATGGTGCTCTACGGTATTGTTGATGAGAAGGTCCTCACCGCTCTTGGCCATCTGCCGGAGTATCCAACATGCTCTAAGGCTGTGTGTTGGTATGATGCCCGGTGTGCTGTGAATTTTGCATGGCCTGTTGAGCCATCTCTCCAGTACAGTTCCACTCCCAGTAGAGGGCTTTGGCTTCTTTGTAATTGGATTGGGTGACTTGCGAGAGCGCACCCTTTTAGTTTGGACGAGGGATTTAGTTAGAGCCGGAGGATCCCATACTCTTGTTTGGGTTTTCTAGGCGCTTTCCATCGCACAGTACTTCTATACTATGGCCGCCAAGTTGGCGAAGTGTGCTATGTCACGGTGACTTATGGCATTGAGAATTCCCTTGTCCGTGCAATTTTTGCAAAAGAATGAGATTGTGTCTTCCTCGTGATAGTCCTTAACCTTGCTCATTACAAGGAGGAATCTGGCCCAAAAGTGGTGTACTGTCTCTTGGGGCTCTTGTCTAATGTGGGAAAGATCACTTGTGTCTAGGTGGGTGGGTAGACTTAAGTCCACATCCTGATCCGATCTGAGACCCAGGGGCAAAGGAGCTCCCGAGCTTGGCAGCTCGGGCTCCAGGATGTTGCCCAATATTTGTGGCCCATTGCCTGATTCTAAGTTCGGAGCCTGGGCCATGTCCTCCCATAGACGGGTATCTGGCTTGGAGAGCTCGGGAATCCGGACATAGTTCGTCCTCAAAATAGAGGAAGAATCGTTGTTTTGTTCCTCCACCACCGCTATCTGATGGGTGACCGGCGGAGAGTTATTCTCCCTTTGGTCGGGTTTAAGCCCGATCCGATCATAGTCCGTAGCGACTCCCAGGGCAGCGATGCGATCCAAGAGCTCGTTCAGGGAGGAGAGCTCCATTGGATCCATCTGCTTGGTGAATTCCGAGCTGACGTGGAGGCTGTTCTTGATGACCTGAGAAGTCATCGTCGGCGTGGCAGCCGAACGGGCGGCCATGACGAAACCGCCCAGCCGGAGAGTTTGGCCTACAGCCAGGGAACGAGCCTTCAAGCCCTATCGTGATAGCACAGTGGAACTCTCAATGAAAGCACCAATGTCAATGTCAAAACCGGCGGATCTCGGGTAGGGGGTCCCGAACTGTGCGTCTAAGGCTAATGGTAATAGGAGGCGGGGGACACGATGTTTACCCCGGTTCGGGCCCTCTCAATGGAGGTAATACCCTACTTCCTGCTTGATTGATCTTGATGATATGAGTATTACAAGAGTTGATCTACCACGAGATCATAGAGCCGAAACCCTAGAAGCTAGCCTATGATTATGATTGTTGTCCTACGGACAAAACCCTTCGGTTTATATAGACACCGGCAGGGGCTAGGGTTACACAGAGTCGGTTATAGAGAAGGAGATCTACATATCCGAATTGCCAAGCTTGCCTTCCACGCAAAGGAGAGTCCCATTCGGACACGGGGCGGAGTCTTCAATCCTGTATCTTCATAGTCCAACAGTCCGGCCAAAGTATATAGTCCGGCTGTCCGAGGACCCCTTAATCCAGGACTCCCTCACTCGTATCACACGGTAACCCCAACCTTCCCAGATAATGCTACTAGTATCATGCTAGCAATCTAAGTTGGTCCACACCCCCCTTTGGTTCAACCCATTGTTTTTAAATGGAAGAGGTGATGAGATCAAGCTGACAATTCTCAGCTGAGTTGCTCAAATTGTCCATAACTGGGGATACGACTAATCATGATCAATTTTTACACTTTGTAGAGGTTTGTGTACTTTGCCCGTGATTTTCAATCACACCCTTATGCCACTAAACTTCATTTGTGAATTAGCTAGGAAGACCAAGACGGTACTTTTGGAAAGTGGTGGCCCCCTCAGAAATGGCAGACCCAATCCGACCTACACACCAACATCTACTTCTCTACCCAAGAGGGTTCACACAACTTACTTGGTCTAGACAACCCCATATTCTCTCACTGTTACACATCGAAGCTACCCAACTTTGAACACCTACAGTCCCTTTGATACCTGGGTGGCATTCCCCACGAAAGACTACACACCGATGATCCAATCAAAGCCAGTCCACCCAGATCGATTCATTAATTAAGTTGTAGTTAAATAGTCAACCATGTGGTTGTATGGTGGAATAATAATTGATGTTTCCCAATCCATGTCATAGCAGCTAAGCATCTACTCGATGCTTACAAGGTCAAGGTAAGTTTGGACAAGTTGTCAACTACTGGGTTGTACAGAATTTAGCATCCTAAACTCACACACGCAACATGGCAAAACTATAATGCAAATAAAATACTGGGTAAGATGATCAAAATGGAACAAGCCTGGTGTTGACGATTCTTGAAACTCACAATCTCGATCACCTTACTCTTGACTCTCCGTACAATCTAATGTAAGTAAAGAATAATCATAAACAACCACACAATACAATCGAACATACAACAAGTGTTGTGCATGGTGTCAGTGTCATTGTGTTGTGTGGTCATGTGTTAGAGTTAACTCATAAGAGTTTTAAAAATAGCCTCCCCTTCAATACGGTAAACCTGCAACGTTATACATTGCAGCCACAAGGGTCAATACATTGATTGTATTGGCAAATTCACAGTTCACTCGAAACTTGTTCACCTATATGGGGTTCAAGGCTCTTTGGAGAAAATAATTCTACCCTATTTTAGTAGTGATCTACTCTAATAGCTGGACATACTGTCTCACACAATAATCAGAGGTAGTTCATATCACGCGATCACCCATAATGCAATTTGAGTATGTGGGCTCCCGTCTCACACAGAAACCCCGACCTTCCCAAATAATGCTACTGGTATCATGCCAGCAATCTAAGTAGGTCCACACTCCCCTTGTTCAACCCATTGTTTTTAAATGGAAGAGGTGATGAGATCAAGCTGATAATTCTCAGCCGAGTTACCCAAAGTTGTCCATTACTGGGGATACGACTAATCATGATCAATTTTTACACTTTGGAGAGGTTTGTGTACTTTGCCCATGATTTTTGATCACACCCTTATGCCACTAAACTACATTTGTGAAGTAGCTAGGAAGACTAAGACCATACTTTTGTGAAGTTGTGGCCCCCTTAGAAATGGTAGACCCAATCTTACCTACACATCTACATCTACTGCTCTACCCAAGAGGGTTCCCACAACTTAGTTGGTCCAGACAACCCCACATTGTCTCACAGTTACACATCGAAGCTACCCAAGTTTGAACCCTCCAACGTTGAACCCCTACAGTCCCTTTGATACCTGGGTGGCATTCCCCACCAAAGACTACACTCTAATGATCCAATCAAAGCCAGCCCAGATCGATTCATTAATTAAGTTGTAGTTAAATAGTCAACCATGAGGTTGTATGGTGGAATAATAATAGATGTTTCCAACCCATGTGATAGCACCTAAGCATCTTCTCGATGCTTACAAGGTCAGGGTAAGTTTGGACAAGTTGTCAACTACTAGGTTGTACAGAATTTAGCATCCTACACACCCAACATGGCAAA
This sequence comes from Triticum aestivum, assembly GCF_018294505.1. Taxonomy (NCBI): domain Eukaryota; kingdom Viridiplantae; phylum Streptophyta; class Magnoliopsida; order Poales; family Poaceae; genus Triticum; species Triticum aestivum. Next base: position 302,958,930 of record NC_057813.1, on the reverse strand, counting down.
ACTACAATGCAAATAAAATAGTGGGTAACATGATCAAAGTGGAACTAGCCTGGTGGTGATGATTCTTCAAACTCCCAATCTTGATCACGTTACTCTTCACTCTCTGTACAATCTAATGTAAGTACAGAGTAATCATAGGCAACCCTGCAATACAATCAAACATACAACAAGTGATTTGCATGGTGTCAGTGTCATTATGCTGTGTGATAATGTATTAGAGTTAACTCACAAGAGTTTGAAAAATAGCCTTCCCTTCAATACGGTAAACCTGCAACGTTATATCCTGCAGCCACAAGGATCAATGCATTGACTGTATGGGCAGATTCACAGTTCACTCGAAAACTTGTTCACCTACATGGAGTTCAAGGCTCTTTGCTGAAAATAATTTTGCCCTATTTTAGTAGTGGTCTACTCTAATAGCTGGACATACTGTCTCACACAATAGTCCGGGGTAAATCGTATCACTCGATCACCCATAATGCAATCTGAGTATGTGGGCTCCCATCTCACACGGTAACCCCAACCTTCCAAGATAATGCTACTGGTATCATGACAGTAATCTAAGTTGGTCCACACACCCCTTTGGTTCAACCCATTGTTTTTAAATGGAAGAGGTGATGAGATCAAGCTAACAGTTCTCAGCCAAATCTCTCAAAGTTGTCCATAACTAGGGATACGACTAATCATGATCGGTTTTTCCCTTTGTAGAGGTTTGTGTACTTTACCCACGATTTTTGATCACACCCTTATGCCACTAAACTTCATTTGTGAAGTTGCTAGGTAGACCAAGACGATACTTTTAGGAAGTGGTGCCCCCCTTAGAAATGGCTGACCCAATCCGACCTACGCACATACATCTACTGGTCTACCCAAGAGGGTTTCCACAACTTACTTGGTCCAGATAACCCCATATTGTCTCACGTTTACACATTGAAGCTACCCAACTTTGAACCCTGCAACTTTGCACCCCTATAGTCCCTTTGATATCTGGGTGGCATTCCCCGCCAAAGACTACACTCCGATGATCCAATCAAAGCCAATGCACCCAGATCGATTGATTAATTAAATTGTAGTTAAATAGTCAACCATGAGGTTGTATGGTGTAATAATAAATGATGTTTCCCAATCCATGTCATAGCAGCTAAGCATCTACTCGATGCTACAAGGTTAGGGTATGTTTGGACAAGTTGTCAAGTACTAGGTTGTATAGAATTTAGTATCCTAAACTCACACACCCAACCTGGCAAAACTACAATGCAAATAAAATACTAGGTAACATGAGCAAAGTGGAACTTGCCTGGTGTTGACGATTCTTCAAACTCACAGTCTTGATCACGTTACTCTTCACTCTCCGTACAATCTAATTTAAGTAAACAGTAATCATAAACAACCATGCAATATAATCAAACATACAACAAGTGTTGTGCATGGTGTCAGTGTCATTGTGCTGTGTGATCATGTGTTAGAGTTAACTCACAAGAGTTTGAAAAATAGCATAGTGGTTGTCAATTACAAGACATGTGACATAAGGGTTCACATGGTAGTTTCAATAAGGTTGATAACATAAGGGGTATGTGGTTTAAGTTGTGGTTGTCAGATCCATTCAGAAGAATGTCAACAACAGGGTCATGGTGTAATAATCTTGGATACCCAAGTTCATGTTCAAGTTTGAAGTACAATTCAAACCTATTGACCTTTCATGAGTTTGAATACTAGGTCTGAAAACGATAACTTGTTCTGGTTTTCAATTCAATTTGGATTTAAATTAGGGTTCATCTTATTTGAATTTCAAATTGAATTGAGTTCACTATTTGATTTCATCCCTAAGTTGAATTAAATTATGAAAGATTTCATAATTGACTAAGTTAGTTCATCTAAACTCAATGTACTTAATGCTTCCCTACAGTTAAGTACAAATGAAATATGTCTACTAAAGTTTATTTGTATAATTCAAGTTAAACTAAAGCTAAATACAAATCCAATATAATTACTATAGTTTATTTATTTGATCTAACTTAAGTCAAATATAAATATAATATTATGGCTAAGTTTATTCCTTTCATTTGAACTAAAGTGAAATACAAATCCAATATCATTTGCTCAGTGCGAATAGTTTTCAAACTTTGTTTCAATTTAGTTTGAGTTCGTCTTTCCCCAAAGTCAATCATGGAGTCCTAGAATATTTACTAGGTTTACTTTTATTCAGTAAACCATATTGCAATGGTTTTATTCAAACTAAACCTAGGGTTTCAAAGTTATAATCAAACATTGTTTGCATTTAATTCAAATCTTTCCCTAATAATAAAGTGGCTAGTGCTTCTGCCTGCTCACCGTCGTCCATAATTTTGCAAAAATAAACCCTATGTTATTACGTAATTAACCTGTGGTCCAGTAAATAAATGAAAAAAATGTTTCGTATTTGACAAAAAAAAACCACCTCGAGTCAAGCACCATGCCGTCCTCCCCGCCTGGATCCGCGGGTCACCCCCATCTGGATCTGCCACGCCGTCCTCCCCGAACCCCAACCTGTCTACTCTCTGCCTGGCCCTCCTTCTCGCGCCGTCCGAGTCCTCCACGCGCGGTTCGCAGGCGTCGAGGCCCAGGCCACCGTGCTCCGGGCCCAAGCCGGCTAGCTCGAGCGTGCACCGCCGACTGTTATGGACTGCTCAACACGCTCCTCGCGGCCACGAGCAACAACCAAGAGGAGGAGCAGGGTGTGTGGGAGGCGGGGTAGCGTCAGAATCAACGCGCGTCGGATCTAGCCAAGGGTTACGGCGACACGTACGCGGAGGCTCTGGCCGCGGCCGCCGTGCTCTATTCCCTGCTCCTTCCATATTAGAGGTGGAGGATGAGTCGTCATCCTACAAGCTCAACAGTGGCCAAGATGAGGACAGAATCAGCGTGCTCCCCAATGACCTCATCATCGGAATCATCAAGCACCCTCATCCTCATCTTCAATGTCCTCCATGCCATTGGCGACGAATAGTTGCAACCAAAGAATTGGCGATCTGCAGCTTACATACAATTGTTTACTACAAACTAGATCTTCTCCAGAGCAATATTCCAACACCATATGCAAAGGTATGATGCATGTGCCTAGAATCAACACTTTATTTTCTTAGAAACCGTCTTCATAATTCATACTGTATTAGAAAGATCCAAATTAGGACATTAATTTCCCTTAGTTATGTCCACACAAACATACTTTAGAAGTTAGTTTCAATCATTTTGATGATTCAGAGTTGATTTGAGATGTAGCGATTGAAGAACAACATATCCAAAATTGTAATGTTTGATGATGACATGTATGCTGATGAGGACATCAATACAATTGTTACACCCACAGCCCCTGCTGCTATACATACTGGACCAATTACTAGAGCTCGTGCACGCCAACTAAATTACCAGGTACTTTCGTTTCTTGGTAATGATTCTAATGTTCATGAGAATATGATGCTGCCTAAATTGGATACATTTGTTTTGCTTACAAATGAAGGGCCTAGCTTGGAGAAGGATGAACATTGGAGCAAGAACAAGCATGGAGATGATGGCATGCGCAAGGGAAACAAGAACGGAGTTACAAGTGATGATTTCAGGACTTTGAAGCCACCATAATGGGTGCATGAAGCCTTGGACGAAATATACAAGATGCCACTTCATAAATTTCGTCCCGAGGCTATTTTAGGTGCTGCGTCACCTTATTATTGGGCCAGGCCCATGTAATTTCGAAATACATAAGTATAGGCTATTTTTAGAGTCCGTATGTGTGGGGAAACAAGAGATATGGTTGATTTTGGACCCCTCCACCAAGGGCCACGAAATTTCCCCCTCTTCCTCCATATATACAGCCCTTAGGGCATCGTTTAGACTTTGGGTTTTGTTTAGATTAAAAGTTCGCCATAGCTGCAACTTCGCGTACTTCGTTTGTGTTCAACGACCAGACAAAGGCGTCACAGAACCCCACCTTGATCAATAAAGCTTTCATCTTATATTCGCAATATCCAGATTGCAGTCTTAGTTTCTTGCTTGTTCTTCGTTTGCTCGCAGGAAACAGACCCTCGTGGTCAGGTTGATCGTGCTCCGGCGTGGTCAATAACCTCTTGGAGTTGGTTTAGCGATTGCTAAGGCGCGACGTCCTCGCACGTTCGTAGTCGGATCGTCAAAGTCGACTTCCACCAAAGCGATATCCATCATCTCATCGAAAGACGGGACACCTTTGCCCCTATCAAGTGGTATCAGATTTCCAGGTTGCTCGGTGAGATTTTACAGTTTTTCGTAGTTTAGATCGAGTCTGTCTTCATACCTATAGTCCACGAAAAAGCCACAAAAAAAATTAGGGTTAGTTCATCATATCCGAACCAATCTGAGCCTTTGCATAATCTTTTTAGGGTTTTGCTTTGTTGAATTTGCGGTTGCATCGTCGTTTCTAGTTGCTGGTCTTAGAGTCTAGTCTTTTAGAGTTTCGAGTTCTGGTCATAAGTTGTCACGCTGTCGCCGCACCATCATCATCGCCCCTGCCATCTACCACCACCGCTCCGAATCCGTATCCATATACCACCACCAATCCGTGTCCATATACCACCACCGATCCATATCCATATACTACCACCGCTACCACCACCGCTGCCATATACCACCACCATATATCCACCACCAATCCGATTTCCTTGCTTATTAGGTTTGTTTTCGAGATCCATCTAGTTTCCGATTCGTGTTTCCTTGCCGGAGTAGGTTTCGGAAAAAAAAAGAGTCGGGTAGCCACGCTCCGTTTAGGCCCAAAATTTTTCGAAAACGCATTTTTCGAAAAAAAATTTGGCTATCCTATTTTTAGGTGTTTCTGAGTGTTTTGAGACAGGTGCCATTATAGGAAGTTTTTTTGACCCGTTTCCAGTATTTGGGTCCGGGCAGTCGAAAAAAAAAATTGGTCGAAAAAATTTCGTGCCCATCCTGTCAGTTTGAGCTAGGAAGAGTTTTGAGACACTCGCCATTATAGTGATTTTTCGCAAAAAAAAGAGCGAAAAAAAAATTCAGAGTGTGCTTTTCCCTTGTTTACGTGCCGCGCCGTGATTTTGTTGGTGTTCTAGGCTCGCGTCTCTAGCACAGTCTAGCCTAGGACCAGCACAGTACCGTCGTTGAGCGTTTATTCAACTTTGCATCTCTGAATTGATTATTGCTGACCCTTTTTGCTACCATACTATAAGCCTTCCTAGCTCCACATACATCTACGTCGTGTGTTTGACTCTCCCTGGTAATCGCTCTATCCAAGCTTTGAGAGTTTTTGACTACAACGGTTGCCGATCACCGCCTGCTGCTGGGTAAGAACTGGTAAGAATTTGAGATTTGCTTGACGGATTTGTGATACACCACCACCACTTCTTAGTAGTCTGTAGGATCATATTCTTGTGTGTTTCTATTGCTGCTAACCATGCCAGGATCACAAGCCGACGAGATTGACTGGGAGAACTTATCGAACAAGGAGCTTCATGATAAGTTTCAGCAAATGATGACTGAACAGGTACAAGATGTGCTGAACAATTTTGAAGAGGCCATGGAGAAGATCACTGGCCTTGAGAAGACGTTCGAAACAAAGCTCGATAACAGATTTAATGAACTGCTTGCGCGTCTTCCACCACCGGCTGCACCTGCCGCACCTCTGCAACAACAACAACTACGCCCCCTTCCGAATCAGTATGGACGAGCACAGCGTGTTCCTATTGAGCCAGGACAAAATTCTGGTGCCGCTGCTACTGCTGTTGGTGCTTCTTTGGCTCCTGCTACTGCTCCTGCTGGTACCCAGGAGGATGATGAGTATGCGGGCGATTATGAGGATGAGGTTGATCAAAATCAGATCTACGAGCAGCCACCAGCACCACCACCAGCAGGTCGACCTCAGGTATATATTCGTAATGGTAGGCCTGCACCACCACCTCAGGTACGCGATGATGTCCATATTCCTAAACTGAAATTGAATATTCCACCATTTGAGGGTAGATATGTTCCTGATATATATCTTACTTGGGAGTTAGAAACTGAACAACGATTTACATGTTTACAATATCCTGAGGAGAGACGAGTTGCTGCTGCTGTTTGTGCTTTCACTAGTTTTGCATGTGTATGGTGGTCTGAACATTGTAGATTATATCCTATTCCAACTACTTGGGCTGCTTTGAAAACTGCTATGCGTACGCGTTGGGTTCCACCATATTATCAACGTGAATTGCTTCAAAAATTGCAGCGTTTAAGACAAGGGAAAAATTCTGTAGAAGAATATTATCAGGAATTACAAACTGGCATGATTAGATGTGGTATTGTTGAGGAGAATGAAGCTATGCTTGCACGTTTTCTGGGTGGATTAAATAGAGAGATTCAGACCATTCTAGACTATAAGGAGTATACTAATATCACTCGTTTATTCCATCTTGCTTGTAAAGCTGAACGTGAAGTGCAGGATCGACAAGCATTGGGGCGAACTAACTTTTCTGCAGGCCGACCTTCATCATGGACACCACGTGCATCTTCTACTTCAACTGCACCAGCACCTCCATCCGATGCCACCTCCAGCCGTGATACAAGAAAACAGGCACAACCACCATTATCTGCCAGGAGCGCACCTGCGGGGCCTGCACAGCGTTCTTCTTCTTCCATGGCATCAACAGGGCACACAAGTGATATTATTTGTCGTCGTTGTAAGGGAGGAGGTCATTATGCGAGGGAATGCAAATCTCCGCGTGTGATGATTGCTACCGCGGATGGTGGATATGAGTCCGCTAGTGACTATGATGAGGAGACATTGGCTCTTATTACACGTGAAGAACATGGTGGAGATGATTCTGATCATGAGACGCAATACATGGCTCCTGAAGACGCTGACAGGTATGAATGTTTAGTTGCTCAACGTGTTTTGAGTGTGCAGGTCACACAAGCTGAGCAAAATCAGAGGCACAATTTGTTCCATACCAAGGGAGTTGTGAAGGAACGTTCTGTGCGCGTCATAATAGACGGAGGGAGCTGCAACAACTTGGCTAGCATGGAGATGGTGGAGAAGCTTTCTCTCACCACAAGACCACATCCACATCCTTACTACATCCAATGGTTCAACAACAGCGGCAAGGTTAAGGTAACACGTACTGTTCGTGTGCATTTTAGTATCTCTACATATGCTGATTATGTTGATTGTGATGTGGTACCTATGCAAGCATGTTCCTTATTACTTGGTAGACCATGGCAATTTGATAAAAATTCTTTACACCATGGTAGAAACAATCACTATACTCTTGTTCATAAGGATAAAAATATTACTTTGCTTCCTATGACTCCTGATTCCATTTTGAAAGATGATATTAATAGAGCTAATAAAGCACAACAGGAGAAGAATAAGAGTGAAAATCAGATTGTGGCAAAAGAATTTGAGCAACAGATGAAGCCTAATAATAAACCATCTAGTGTTGCTTCTGAAATTAAATTGAAAAGTGCATGTTTATTTGCCACCAAATCTGATATTGATGAGCTAGATTTCAGCAAATCTGTTTGCTATGCTTTTGTGTGCAAAGAGGCATTATTTTCATTCGAGGACGTGCCTTCCTCTTTGCCTCCTGCTGTCACTAACATTTTGCAGGAGTTCGCTGACGTTTTTCCACAAGACGTGCCACCGGGATTACCGCCTATTCGAGGGATTGAGCATCAGATTGACTTAATTCCCGGTGCTTCACTGCCAAACCGTGCACCATACCGTACCAATCCAGAGGAGACGAAGGAGATTATGCGTCAAGTACAAGAGCTTCTCGACAAAGGTTATATACGCGAATCCCTTAGTCCTTGTGCTGTTCCTATTATTCTAGTGCCGAAAAAGGATGGTACATCACGTATGTGTGTTGATTGTAGAGGCATTAATAATATTACTATTCGTTATCGTCATCCTATTCCTAGGCTAGATGATATGCTTGATGAATTGAGTGGCTCTACAATATTCTCCAAAGTTGATTTGCGTAGTGGCTACCATCAAATTCGTATGAAATTGGGAGATGAATGGAAAACAACATTTAAAACTAAGTTTGGATTATATGAGTGGTTAGTCATGCCTTTTGGGTTAACTAATGCACCTAGTACTTTCATGAGATTAATGAACGAAGTTTTACGTGCTTTCATTGGACGATTTGTGGTAGTTTACTTTGATGACATATTGATTTATAGCAGATCTTTGGAGGAACATTTGGAACATTTACGTGCTGTTTTTATTGCTCTACGTGATGCACGTTTGTTTGGTAACCTTGGGAAGTGCACCTTTTGCACCGACCGAGTATCTTTTCTTGGCTATGTTGTTACTCCACAGGGAATTGAAGTTGATAAAGCCAAGATTGAAGCTATTGAGAGTTGGCCGCAGCCCAAAACGGTCACACAAGTGAGGAGTTTTCTTGGCCTCGCTGGATTCTATAGGCGTTTTGTGAGAGATTTCAGCACCATTGCTGCACCTCTCAATGAGCTTACAAAGAAAGATGTGCCTTTTCTTTGGGGTACCGCACAGGAAGAAGCCTTCACGGTATTGAAAGATAAGTTGACACATGCTCCTTTACTCCAACTTCCTGATTTTAATAAGACTTTTGAGCTTGAATGTGATGCTAGTGGAATTGGATTAGGAGGTGTGTTATTACAAGATGGCAAACCTGTTGCATACTTTTCTGAAAAATTGAGTGGGCCTAGTCTGAATTATTCTACTTATGATAAAGAATTATATGCTCTTGTTCGGACTTTAGAAACATGGCAACATTATTTATGGCCCAAAGAATTTGTTATACATTCTGATCATGAATCTTTGAAACATATTAAAAGTCAAGCTAAACTGAATCGTAGACATGCTAAATGGGTTGAATTCATTGAGACTTTCCCTTATGTCATTAAACACAAGAAGGGAAAAGAAAATGTTATTGCTGATGCATTGTCTCGTCGCTATACTATGCTTTCACAACTTGACTTCAAAATATTTGGTTTGGAGACCATCAAAGATCAATATGTGCATGATGCTGATTTTAAAGATGTAATGCAGAATTGTAAAGAAGGAAGAATGTGGAACAAGTTTGTTGTTAACGATGGATTTGTGTTTCGTGCTAACAAGCTATGCATTCCAGCTAGCTCCGTTCGTCTTTTGTTGTTGCAGGAGGCGCATGGAGGAGGATTAATGGGACACTTTGGCGTGAAGAAGACGGAGGACGTACTTGCTACACATTTCTTTTGGCCAAAGATGAGACGGGATGTTGAGCGTTTTATTGCTCGCTGCACTACATGTCAAAAAGCTAAGTCACGACTCAATCCTCATGGTTTATATATGCCTTTGCCTGTACCTAGTGTTCCTTGGGAGGATATATCTATGGACTTTGTTTTAGGTTTACCTCGAACAAAGAAGGGGAGGGATAGCATATTTGTTGTCGTGGATAGATTCTCGAAAATGGCACACTTTATACCATGTCATAAAAGCGATGATGCTGTTAATGTTGCTGATTTGTTCTTTCGTGAAATTATTCGCTTGCATGGTGTGCCAAATACTATTGTTTCAGATCGTGATACTAAATTTCTTAGCCACTTTTGGAGATGTTTATGGGCTAAGTTGGGGACTAAACTGCTTTTTAGTACTACTTGTCACCCCCAAACTGATGGACAAACTGAAGTAGTCAATAGAACGTTGTCTACTATGCTTAGGGCTGTTTTGAAGAATAATACGAAAATGTGGGAGGAATGCTTGCCTCATATTGAATTTGCTTATAATCGTTCAATGCATTCTACTACTAAGATGTGCCCTTTTGAAGTTGTGTATGGTTTCCTACCTCGTGCACCTATTGATTTGTTGCCTCTTCCATCTTCGGAGAAGGTTAATTTTGATGCTAAACAACGTGCTGAATTGATTTTAAAAATGCATGAGTTAACTAAGGAAAACATTGAGCGCATGAATGCTAAATATAAACTTGCTGGAGATAAGGGTAGAAAACATGTTGTGTTTGCACCTGGAGATCTTGTTTGGTTACATTTGCGTAAGGATAGATTCCCTGATTTGCGCAAATCAAAGTTAATGCCACGTGCTGATGGTCCCTTTAAGGTGTTAGAGAAAATAAATGATAATGCATATAAACTTGAGCTGCCTGTAGATTTTGGGGTTAGTCCCACTTTTAACATTGCAGATTTGAAGCCTTATTTGGGTGAGGAAGATGAACTTCCGTCGAGGACGACTTCATTTCAAGAAGGGGAGGATGATGAGGACATCAATACAATTGTTACACCCACAGCCCCTGGTGCTATACATACTGGACCAATTACTAGAGCTCGTGCACGCCAACTAAATTACCAGGTACTTTCGTTTCTTGGTAATGATTCTAATGTTCATGAGAATATGATGCTGCCTAAATTGGATACATTTGTTTTGCTTACAAATGAAGGGCCTAGCTTGGAGAAGGATGAACATTGGAGCAAGAACAAGCATGGAGATGATGGCATGCGCAAGGGAAACAAGAACGGAGTTACAAGTGATGATTTCAGGACTTTGAAGCCACCATAATGGGTGCATGAAGCCTTGGACGAAATATACAAGATGCCACTTCATAAATTTCGTCCCGAGGCTATTTTAGGTGCTGCGTCACCTTATTATTGGGCCAGGCCCATGTAATTTCGAAATACATAAGTATATGCTATTTTTAGAGTCCGTATGTGTGGGGAAACAAGAGATAGGGTTGATTTCGGACCCCTCCACCAAGGGCCACGAAATTTCCCCCTCTTCCTCCATATATACAGCCCTTAGGGCATCGTTTAGACTTTGGGTTTTGTTTAGATTAAAAGTTCGCCATAGCTGCAACTTCGTGTACTTCGTTTGTGTTCAACGACCAGACAAAGGCGTCACAGAACCCCACCTTGATCAATAAAGCTTTCATCTTGTATTCGCAATATCCAGATTGCAATCTTAGTTTCTTGCTTGTTCTTCATTTGCTCGCAGGAAACAGACCCTCGTGGTCAGGTTGATCGTGCTCCGGCGTGGTCAATAACCTCTCGGAGTTGGTTTAGCGATTGCTAAGGCGCGATGTCCTCGCCGTTCGTAGTCGGATCGTCAAAGTCGACTTCCACCAAAGCGATATCCATCATCTCATCGAAAGACGAGACACCTTTGCCCCTATCATATGCAGTTCATGCTCTGTACACAACGACATGGCAGGAAATCAGGACTACAAGCATCCCAATGTGATAAAACACCTCGATCATTGTGCTTTTAGTTTATTTTCATGTTAATCTGTTCTAAAAATGATGTTAGATTAAGAGAAAGTGGAATTTTTATGTCAAAGCTGAGATATCTGCACAACGGGTATTTGATGCATATTGTAGGCTGATAAAATTAAAACCTTTTCAATACTCTACAAACTAGCTAGATAATTGTTTTGATAACTGAATAATAAAGAATAGAAAATTGTTTTCATTACTGGATAATACAGAGTATTTTAGTTATCATGGTAACAGAAAAGGCCTCAGTTGTATTTTATTTGTGTTCTTATTTTCATTATATGTTTGGTCAAGACTGAGCTTACTTGTTGTCCATGTTTTGCTAGTATAGTGCATCATCAAGCTTTATTTTTTATAAGATGATATTGTGTAATTCAACATATGGATAAGGAATATGGTGTATTGTCTCATAATAGTAAAACACCATCTCTAATCAACTGTAATGGTCTTTATTTAATTTTTTGCCAAAAAATAGCCATCGAAAGTGGAAGATGGCTCATAGAAAAAATTGTTGGTTGTACTGAACATATAGCAGAAAGCATCATGGTGTGGTGGTTGGTGCTAGAACCCTAGGACAACACTAGTATGGGGATATTCCTATTTAACTTTGTTACTTGGATCATACCATTGTCTTATGTAGTAGTGCACACGAACATATAATTGGGGATTTATTCTAGCTTAAAATTTCTAATCAGGAATGGTTTGCTTCACATTTCAACCGACAGTACTGCTGCCTTGGCAGTACGTGAACCTAGGAGTGAGCCGATGTTCTACTCCAAGTGATTCAAGGTAGCGGCCCTGTTGCCTACAACTATATCTACGACAACCTAGGTGATGAGGACATCAATACAATTGTTACACCCACAACCCCTGCTGCTATACATACTGGACCAATTACTAGAGCTCGTGCACGCCAACTAAATTACCAGGTACTTTCGTTTCTTGGTAATGATTCTAATGTTCATGAGAATATGATGCTGCCTAAATTAGATACATTTGTTTTGCTTACAAATGAAGGGCCTAGCTTGGAGAAGGATGAACATTGGAGCAAGAACAAGCATGGAGATGATGGCATGCGCAAGGGGAACAAGAACGGAGTTACAAGTGATGATTTCAGGACTTTGAAGCCACCATAATGGGTGCATGAAGCCTTGGACAAAATATACAAGATGCCACTTCATAAATTTCGTCCCGAGGCTATTTTAGGTGCTGCGTCACCTTATTATTGGGCCAGGCCCATGTAATTTCGAAATACATAAGTATAGGCTATTTTAGAGTCCGTATGTGTGGGGAAACAAGAGATAGGGTTGATTTCGGACCCCTCCACTGATAGAGGCGGAGGTGTCCCGTCTTTCGATGAGATGATGGATATTGCTTTGGTGGAAGTCGACTTTGACGATCCGACTACGAACGTGCGAGGACGTCGCGCCTTAGCAATCGCTAAACCAACTCCGAGAGGTTATTGACCACGCCGGAGCACGATCAACCTGACCACGAGGGTCTGTTTCCTGCGAGCAAACGAAAACAAGCAAGAAACTAAGATTGCAATCTGGATATTGCGAATATAAGATGAAAGCTTTATTGATCAAGGTGGGGTTCTGTGACGCCTTTGTCTGGTCGTTGAACACAAACGAAGTACGCGAAGTTGCAGCTATGGCGCACTTTTAATCTAAACAAAACCCAAAGTCTAAACGATGCCCTAAGGGCTGTATATATGGAGGAAGAGGGGGGAATTTCGTGGCCCTTGGTGGAGGGGTCCGAAATCAACCCTATCTCTTGTTTCCCCACACATACGGACTCTAAAAATAGCCTATACTTATGTATTTCAAAATTACATGGGCCTGGCCCAATAAAAAGGTGACGCAGCACCTAAAATAGCCTCGGGACGAAATTTATGAAGTGGCATCTTGTATATTTCGTCCAAGGCTTCATGCACCCATTATGGTGGCTTCAAAGTCCTGAAATCATCACTTGTAACTCCGTTCTTGTTCCCCTTGCGCATGCCATCATCTCCCTGCTTGTTCTTGCTCCAATGTTCATCCTTCTCCAAGCTAGGCCCTTCATTTGTAAGCAAAACAAATGTATCCAATTTAGGCAGCATCATATTCTCATGAACATTAGAATCATTACCAAGAAACGAAAGTACCTGGTAATTTAGTTGGCGTGCACGAGCTCTAGTAATTGGTCCAGTATGTATAGCACCAGGGGCTGTGGGTGTAACAATTGTATTGATGTCCTCATCATCCTCCCCTTCTTGAAATGAAGTCGTCCTCGACGGAAGTTCATCTTCCTCACCCAAATAAGGCTTCAAATCTGCAATGTTAAAAGTGGGACTAACCCCAAAATCTGCAGGCAGCTCAAGTTTATATGCATTATCATTTATTTTCTCTAACACCTTAAAGGGACCATCAGCACGTGGCATTAACTTTGATTTGCGCAAATCAGGAAATCTATCCTTACGCAAATGTAACCAAACAAGATCTCCAGGTGCAAACACAACATGTTTTCTACCCTTATCTCCAGCAAGTTCATATTTAGCATTCATGCGCTCAATGTTTTCCTTAGTTAACTCATGCATTTTTAAAATCAATTCAGCATGTTGTTTAGCATCAAAATTAACCTTCTCCGAAGATGGAAGAGGCAACAAATCAATAGGTGCATGAGGTAGGAAACCATACACAACTTCAAAAGGGCACATCTTAGTAGTAGAATGCAATGAACGATTATAAGCAAATTCAATATGAGGCAAGCATTCCTCCCACATTTTCTTATTATTCTTCAAAACAGCCCTAAGCATAGTAGACAACGTTCTATTGACTACTTCAGTTTGTCCATCAGTTTGGGGGTGACAAGTAGTACTAAAAAGCAGTTTAGTCCCCAACTTAGCCCATAAACATCTCCAAAAGTGGCTAAGAAATTTAGTATCACGATCTGAAACAATAGTATTTGGCACACCATGCAAGCGAATAATTTCACGAAAGAACAAATCAGCAACATTAACATCATCATCGCTTTTATGACATGGTATAAAGTGTGCCATTTTCGAGAATCTATCCACGACAACAAATATGCTATCCCTCCCCTTCTTTGTTCGAGGTAAACCTAAAACAAAGTCCATAGATATATCCTCCCAAGGAACACTAGGTACAGGCAAAGGCATATATGAACCATGAGGATTGAGTCGTGACTTAGCTTTTTGACATGTAGTGCAGCGAGCAATAAAACGCTCAACATCCCGTCTCATCTTTGGCCAAAAGAAATGTGTAGCAAGTACGTCCTCCATCTTCTTCACGCCAAAGTGTCCCATTAGTCCTCCTCCATGCGCCTCCTGCAACAACAAAAGACGAACGGAGCTAGCTGGAATGCATAGCTTGTTAGCACGAAACACAAATCCATCGTTAACAACAAACTTGTTCCACATTCTTCCTTCTTTACAATTATGCATTACATCTTTAAAATCAGCATCATGCACATATTGATCTTTGATGGTCTCCAAACCAAATATTTTGAAGTCAAGTTGTGAAAGCATAGTATAGCGATGAGACAATGCATCAGGAATAACATTTTCTTTTCCCTTCTTATGTTTAATGACATAAGGAAAAGTCTCAATGAATTCAACCCATTTAGTATGTCTACGATTCAGTTTAGCTTGACTTTTAATATGTTTCAAAGATTCATGATCAGAATGTATAACAAATTCTTTGGGCCATAAATAATGTTGCCATGTTTCTAAAGTCCGAACAAGAGCATATAATTCTTTATCATAAGTATAATAATTCAGACTAGGCCCACTCAATTTTTCAGAAGAATATGCAACAGGTTTGCCATCTTGTAATAACACACCGCCTAATCCAATTCCACTAGCATCACATTCAAGCTCAAAAGTCTTATTAAATTAGGAAGTTGGAGTAAAGGAGCATGTGTCAACTTATCTTTCAATACCGAGAAGGCTTCTTCCTGTGCGGTACCCCAAAGAAAAGGCACATCTTTCTTTGTAAGCTCATTAGGAGGTGCAGCAATGGTGCTGAAATCTCTCACAAAACGCCTATAGAATCCAGCGAGGCCAAGAAAACTCCTCACTTGTGTGACCGTTTTGGGTTGCGGCCAACTCTCAATAGCTTCAATCTTGGCTTTATCAACTTCAATTCCCTGTGGAGTAACAACATAGCCAAGAAAAGATACTCGGTCGGTGCAAAAGGTGCACTTCCCAAGGTTACCAAACAAACGTGCATCACGTAGAGCAATAAAAACAGCACGTAAATGTTCCAAATGTTCTTCCAAAGATCTGCTATAAATCAATATGTCATCAAAGTAAACTACCACAAATCGTCCAATGAAAGCACGTAAAACTTCGTTCATTAATCTCATGAAAGTACTAGGTGCATTAGTTAACCCAAAAGGCATGACTAACCACTCATATAATCCAAACTTAGTTTTAAATGCTGTTTTCCATTCATCTCCCAATTTCATACGAATTTGATGGTAGCCACTACGCAAATCAACTTTGGAGAATATTGTAGAGCCACTCAATTCATCAAGCATATCATCTAGCCTAGGAATAGGATGACGATAACGAATAGTAATATTATTAATGCCTCTACAATCAACACACATACGTAATGTACCATCCTTTTTCGGCACTAGAATAATAGGAACAGCACAAGGACTAAGGGATTCGCGTATATAACCTTTGTCGAGAAGCTCTTGTACTTGACGCATAATCTCCTTCGTCTCCTCTGGATTGGTACGGTATGGTGCACGGTTTGGCAGTGAAGCACCGGGAA
The DNA here is from genome assembly GCF_018294505.1 of Triticum aestivum. Lineage (NCBI taxonomy): Eukaryota > Viridiplantae > Streptophyta > Magnoliopsida > Poales > Poaceae > Triticum > Triticum aestivum. The sequence continues at coordinate 302,942,896 of NC_057813.1, read as the reverse complement.
TTAAGTCAATCTGATGCTCAATCCCTCGAATAGGCGGTAATCCCGGTGGCACGTCTTGTGGAAAGACGTCATCGAACTCCTGCAAAATGTTAGTGACAGCAGGAGGCAAAGAGGAAGGCATGTCCTCGAATGAAAATAATGCCTCTTTGCACACAAAAGCATAGCAAACAGATTTGCTGAAATCTAGCTCATCAATATCAGATTTGGTGGCAAATAAACATGCACTTTTCAATTTAAGTTCAGAAGCAACACTAGATGGTTTATTATTAGGCTTCATTTGTTGCTCAAATTCTTTTGCCACAATCTGATTTTCACTGTTATTCGTCTCCTGTTTTGCTTTATTAGCTCTATTAATATCATCTTTCAAAATGGAATCAGGAGTCATAGGAAGCAAAGTAATATTTTTATCCTTATGAACAAGAGTATAGTGATTGTTTCTACCATGGTGTACAGAATTTTTATCAAATTGCCATGGTCTACCAAGTAATAAGGAACATGCTTGCATAGGTACCACATCACAATCAACATAATCAGCATATGTAGAGATACTAAAATGCACACGAACAGTACGTGTTACCTTAACCTTGCCGCTGTTGTTGAACCATTGGATTTAGTAAGGATGTGGATGTGGTCTTGTGGTGAGAGAAAGCTTCTCCACCATCTCCATGCTAGCCAAGTTGTTGCAGCTCCCTCCATCTATGATGACGCACACAGAACGTTCCTTCACAACTCCCTTGGTATGGAACAAATTGTGCCTCTGATTTTGCTCAGCTTGTGTGACCTGCACACTCAAAACACGTTGAGCAACTAAACATTCATACCTGTCAGCGTCTTCAGGAGCCATGTATTGCGTCTCATGATCAGAATCATCTCCACCATGTTCTTCACGTGTAATAAGAGCCAAAGTCTCCTCATCATAGTCACTAGCGGACTCATATCCACCATCCGCGGTAGCAATCATCACACGCGGAGATTTGCATTCTCTCGCATAATGACCTCCTCCCTTATAACGACGACAAATAATATCACTTGTGTGCCCTGTTGATGCCATGGAAGAAGAAGAACGCTGTGCAGGCCCCGCAGGTGCGCTCTTGGCAGATAATGGTGGTTGTGCCTGTTTTCTTGTATCACGGCTGGAGGTGGCACCGGATGGAGGTGCTGGTGCAGTTGAAGTAGAAGATGCACGTGGTGTCCATGATGAAGGTCGGCCTACAGAAAAGTTAGTTCGCCCCAATGCTTGTCGATCCTGCACTTCACGTTCAGCTTTACAAGCAAGATGGAATAAACGAGTGATATTAGTATACTCCTTATAGTCTAGAATGGTCTGAATCTCTCTATTTAATCCACCCAGAAAACGTGCAAGCATAGCTTCATTCTCCTCAACAATACCACATCTAATCATGCCAGTTTGTAATTCCTGATAATATTCTTCTACAAAATTTTTCCCTTGTCTTAAACGCTGCAATTTTTGAAGCAATTCACGTTGATAATATGGTGGAACCCAATGCGTACGCATAGCAGTTTTCAAAGCAGCCCAAGTAGTTGGAATAGGATATAATCTACAATGTTCAGACCACCATACACATGCAAAACTAGTGAAAGAACAAACAGCAGCAGCAACTCGTCTCTCCTCAGGATATTGTAAACATGTAAATCGTTGTTCAGTTTCTAACTCCCAAGTAAGATATATATCAGGAACATATCTACCCTCAAATGGTGGAATATTCAATTTCAGTTTAGGAATATGGACATCATCTCGTACCTGAGGTGGTGGTGCAGGCCTACCATTACGAATATATACCTGAGGTCGACCTACTGGTGGTGGTGCTGGTGGCTGCTCGTAGATCTGATTTTGATCAACCTCATCCTCATAATCGCCCGCATACTCATCATCCTCCTGGGTACCAGCAGGAGCAGTAGCAGGAGCCAAAGAAACACCAACAGCAGTAACAGCGGCACCAGAATTTTGTCCTGGCACAATAGGAACACGCTGTGCTCGTCCATACTGATTCGGAAGGGGGCGTAGTTGTTGTTGTTGCAGAGGTGCGACAGGTGCAGCCGGTGGTGGAAGACGCGCAAGCAGTTCATTAAATCTGTTATCGAGCTTTGTTTCGAACGTCTTCTCAAGGCCAGTGATCTTCTCCATGGCCTCTTCAAAATTGTTCAGCACATCTTGTACCTGTTCAGTCATCATTTGCTGAAACTTATCATGAAGCTCCTTGTTCGATAAGTTCTCCCAGTCAATCTCGTCGGCTTGTGATCCTGGCATGGTTAGCAGCAATAGAAACACACAAGAATATGATCCTACAGACTACTAAGAAGTGGTGGTGGTGTATCACAAATCCGTCAAGCAAATCTCAAATTCTTACCAGTTCTTATGATAGAGGCAAAGGTGTCCCGTCTTTCGATGAGATGATGGATATCGCTTTGGTGGCAGTCGACTTTGACGATCCGACTACGAACGTGCGAGGACGTCGCGCCTTAGCAATCGCTAAACCAACTCCGAGAGGTTATTGACCACGCCGGAGCACGATCAACCTGACCACGAGGGTCTGTTTCCTGCGAGCAAACGAAGAACAAGCAAGAAACTGAGATTGCAATCTGGATATTGCGAATATAAGATGAAAACTTTATTGATCAAGGTGGGGTTCTGTGACGCCTTTGTCTGGTCGTTGAACACAAACGAAGTACGCGAAGTTGCAGCTATGGCGAACTTTTAATCTAAACAAAACCCAAAGTCTAAACGATGCCCTAAGGGCTGTATATATGGAGGAAGAGGGGGGAATTTCGTGGCCCTTGGTGGAGGAGTCCGAAATCAACCCTATCTCTTGTTTCCCCACACATACGGACTCTAAAAATAGCCTATACTTATGTATTTCGAAATTACATGGGCCTGGCCCAATAATAAGGTGACGCAGCACCTAAAATAGCCTCGGGACGAAATTTATGAAGTGGCGTCTTGTATATTTCGTCCAAGGCTTCATGCACCCATTATGGTGGCTTCAAAGTCCTGAAATCATCACTTGTAACTCCGTTCTTGTTTCCCTTGCGCATGCCATCATCTCCATGCTTGTTCTTGCTCCAATGTTCATCCTTCTCCAAGCTAGGCCCTTCATTTGTAAGCAAAACAAATGTATCCAATTTAGGCAGCATCATATTCTCATGAACATTATAATCATTACCAAGAAACGAAAGTACCTGGTAATTTAGTTGGCGTGCACGAGCTCTAGTAATTGGTCCAGTATGTATAGCAGCAGGGGCTGTGGGTGTAACAATTGTATTGATGTCCTCATCACATAGTATAGCGACGAGACAATGCATCAGCAATAACATTTTCTTTTCCCTTCTTGTGTTTAATGACATAAGGGAAAGTCTCAATGAATTCAACCCATTTAGCATGTCTACGATTCAGTTTAGCTTGACTTTTAATATGTTTCAAAGATTCATGATCAGAATGTATAACAAATTCTTTGGGCCATAAATAATGTTGCCATGTTTCTAAAGTCCGAACAAGAGCATATAATTCTTTATCATAAGTAGAATAATTCAGACTAGGCCCACTCAATTTTTCAGAAAAGTATGCAACAGGTTTGCCATCTTGTAATAACACACCTCCTAATCCAATTCCACTAGCATCACATTCAAGCTCAAAAGTCTTATTAAAATCAGGAAGTTGGAGTAAAGGAGCATGTGTCAACTTATCTTTCAATACCGTGAAGGCTTCTTCTTGTGCGGTACCCCAAAGAAAAGGCACATCTTTCTTTGTAAGCTCATTGAGAGGTGCAGCAATGGTGCTGAAATCTCTCACAAAACGCCTATAGAATCCAGCGAGGCCAAGAAAACTCCTCACTTGTGTGACCGTTTTGGGCTGCGGCCAACTCTCAATAGCTTCAATCTTGGCTGTATCAACTTCAATTCCCTGTGGAGTAACAACATAGCCAAGAAAAGACACTCGGTCGGTGCAAAAGGTGCACTTCCCAAGGTTACCAAACAAACGTGCATCACGTAGAGCAATAAAAACAGCACGTAAATGTTCCAAATGTTCCTCCAAAGATCTGCTATAAATCAATATGTCATCAAAGTAAACTACCACAAATCGTCCAATGAAAGCACGTAAAACTTCGTTCATTAATCTCATGAAAGTACTAGGTGCATTAGTTAACCCAAAAGGCATGACTAACCACTCATATAATCCAAACTTAGTTTTAAATGCTGTTTTCCATTCATCTCCCAATTTCATACGAATTTGATGGTAGCCACTACGCAAATCAACTTTGGAGAATATTGTAGAGCCACTCAATTCATCAAGCATATCATCTAGCCTAGGAATAGGATGACGATAACGAATAGTAATATTATTAATGCCTCTACAATCAACACACATACGTGATGTACCATCCTTTTTCGGCACTAGAATAATAGGAACAGCACAAGGACTAAGGGATTCGCGTATATAACCTTTGTCGAGAAGCTCTTGTACTTGACGCATAATCTCCTTCGTCTCCTCTGGATTGGTACGGTATGGTGCACGGTTTGGGAGTGAAGCACCGGGAATTAAGTCGATCTGATGCTCAATCCCTCGAATAGGCGGTAATCCCGGTGGCACGTCTTGTGGAAAAACGTCAGCGAACTCCTGCAAAATGTTAGTGACAGCAGGAGGCAAAGAGGAAGGCACGTCCTCGAATGAAAATAATGCCTCTTTGCACACAAAAGCATAGCAAACAGATTTGCTGAAATCTAGCTCATCAATATCAGATTTGGTGGCAAATAAACATGCACTTTTCAATTTAATTTCAGAAGCAACACTAGATGGTTTATTATTAGGCTTCATTTGTTGCTCAAATTCTTTTGCCACAATCTGATTTTCACTCTTATTCTTCTCCTGTTGTGCTTTATTAGCTCTATTAATATCATCTTTCAAAATGGAATCAGGGGTCATAGGAAGCAAAGTAATATTTTTATCCTTATGAACATGAGTATAGTGATTGTTTCTACCATGGTGTATAGAATTTTTATCAAATTGCCATGGTCTACCAAGTAATAAGGAACATGCTTGCATAGGTACCACATCACAATCAACATAATCAGCATATGTAGAGATACTAAAATGCACACGAACAGTACGTGTTACCTTAACCTTGCCGCTGTTGTTGAACCATTGGATGTAGTAAGGATGTGGATGTGGTCTTGTGGTGAGAGAAAGCTTCTCCACCATCTCCATGCTAGCCAAGTTGTTGCAGCTCCCTCCGTCTATGATGACGCGCACAGAACGTTCCTTCACAACTCCCTTGGTATGGAACAAATTGTGCCTCTGATTTTGCTCAGCTTGTGTGACCTGCACACTCAAAACACGTTGAGCAACTAAACATTCATACCTGTCAGCGTCTTCAGGAGCCATGTATTGCGTCTCATGATCAGAATCATCTCCACCATGTTCTTCACGTGTAATAAGAGCCAAAGTCTCCTCATCATAGTCACTAGCAGTGATAGAGGCAAAGGTGTCCCGTCTTTCGATGAGATGGTGGATTTCGCTTTGGTGGAAGTCGACTTTGACGATCCGACTACGAACGTGCGAGGACGTCGCGCCTTAGCAATCGCTAAACCAACTCCGAGAGGTTATTGACCACGCCAGAGCACGATCAACCTGACCACGAGGGTCTGTTTCCTGCGAGCAAACGAAAGAACAAGCAAGAAACTAAGATTGCAATCTGGATATTGCGAATATAAGATGAAAGCTTTATTGATCAAGGTGGGGTTCTGTGACGCCTTTGTCTGGTCGTTGAACACAAACGAAGTACGCGAAGTTGCAGCTATGGCGAACTTTTAATCTAAACAAAACCCAAAGTCTAAACGATGCCCTAAGGGCTGTATATATGGAGGAAGAGGGGGGAATTTCGTGGCCCTTGGTGGAGGGGTCCGAAATCAACCCTATCTCTTGTTTCCCCACACATACGGACTCTAAAAATAGCCTATACTTATGTATTTCGAAATTACATGGGCCTGGCCCAATAATAAGGTGACGCAACACCTAAAATAGCCTCGGGACGAAATTTATGAAGTGGCATCTTGTATATTTCGTCCAAGGCTTCATGCACCCATTATGGTGGCTTCAAAGTCCTGAAATCATCACTTGTAACTCCGTTCTTGTTCCCCTTGCGCATGCCATCATCTCCCTGCTTGTTCTTGCTCCAATGTTCATCCTTCTCCAAGCTAGGCCCTTCATTTGTAAGCAAAACAAATGTATCCAATTTAGGCAGCATCATATTCTCATGAACATTAGAATCATTACCAAGAAACGAAAGTACCTGGTAATTTAGTTGGCGTGCACGAGCTCTAGTAATTGGTCCAGTATGTATAGCAGCAGGGGCTGTGGGTGTAACAATTGTATTGATGTCCTCATCACCTCCACCAAGGGCAACGAAATTCCCCCCCTCTTCCTCCATATATACATCCCTTAGGGCATCATTTAGACTTTGGGTTTTGTTTAGATTAAAAGTTCGCCATAGCTGCAACTTCGCGTACTTCGTTTGTGTTCAACGACCAGACAAAGGCGTCACAGAACCCCACCTTGATCAATAAAGCTTTCATCTTATATTCGCAATATCCAGATTGCAATCTCAGTTTCTTGCTTGTTCTTCGCTTGCTCGCAGGAAACAGACCCTTGTGGTCAGGTTGATCGTGCTCCGGCGTGGTCAATAACCTCTCGGAGTTGGTGTAGCGATTGCTAAGGTGCGACGTCCTCGCACGTTCGTAGTCGGATCGTCAAAGTCGACTGCCATCAAAGCGATATCCATCATCTCATCGAAAGACGGGACACCTTTGCCTCTATCAAGTGGTATCAGATTTCCAGGTTGCTCGGTGAGATTTTACAGTTTTTCGTAGTTTAGATTGAGTCTGTTCTTCATACCTATAGTCCACGAAAAAGCCACAAAAAAATTAGGGTTAGTTCATCATATCCGAACCAATCTGAGCCTTTGCATAATCTTTTTAGGGTTTTGCTTTGTTGAATTTGCGGTTACATCGTCGTGTCTAGTTGCTGGTCTTAGAGTCTAGTCTTTTAGAGTTTCGAGTTCTGGTCATAAGTTGTCACGCCGCCGCCGCACCATCATCATCACCCCTGCCATCTACCACCACCGCTTATCCGCCACCGCTTCGAATCCGTATCCATATACCACCACAGCTGTCATATACCACCACCGCTGCCATCTACCACCATATATCCACCACCAATCCGAGTTCTTGTCATATTAGGTTTGTTTTCGAGATCCATCTAGATTCCGATTCGTGTTTCCTTGCCGGAGTAGCTTTCGGGAAAAAAAAGAGTCCGAAAACCACGCTCCGTTTAGGCCCAAAATTTTTCGAAAATGCATTTTTCGAAAAAATTTCTGGCTATCCTATTTTTAGGTGTTTCTGAGTGTTTTGAGACAGGTGCCATTATAGGAAGTTTTTTTTGACCCGTTTCCAGTTTTTGGGTCCGGGTAGTCAAAAAAATTGGTCGAAAAAATTTCGTGCGCATCCTGTCAGTTTGAGCTAGGAAGAGTTTTGAGACACTCGCCATTATAGTGATTTTTCGCAAAAAAAAGCAGCGCAAAGAAAAAGAGCGCAAAAAAAAAGAGCGAAAAAAAATTCCAGAGTGTGCTTTTCCCTTGTTTACGTGCCGCGCCGTGATTTTGTTGGTGTTCTAGGCTCGCGTCTCTAGCACAGTCTAGCCTAGGACCAGCACAGTACCGTCGTTGAGCGTTTATTCAACTTTGCATCTCTGAATTGATTATTGCTGACCCTTTTTGCTACCGTATTATAAGCCTTCCCAGCTCCACATACATCTATGTCATGCGTTTGACTCTCCCTGGTAATCGCTCTATCCAAGCTTTGAGAGTTTTTGACTACAACGGTTGCCGATCACCGCCTGCTGCTGGGTAAGAACTGGTAAGAATTTGAGATTTGCTTGACGGATTTGTGACACCCACCACCACCTCTTGTTAGTAGTCTGTAGGATCATATTCTTGTGTGTTTCTATTGCTGCTAACCATGCCAGGATCATAAGACGACGAGACTGACTGGGAGAACATGACGAATAAGGATTTGCATGATAAATTTCAGCAAATGATGAGTGGACAGGTGCAAGACGTGCTAAACAGATTTGAAGAGGCCATGGAGAAGATAGATGGCATGGAGAAGACGTTCGAAACAAAGCTCGATAACAAGTTTAATGAATTGCTCGCGCGTCTTCCACCACCACCACCCGCTGCACCTAACGCACCTCTCCAACAACAACAACAACGACTACCTCCACGTCGCGAAATAGACCTCCGCCGAGCGAGCCGTGTTCCTCTTGCGTTTGGCCAAACTGTTGGTGCTGCTGTTGATACTTCTGTGGCTCCTGCTGCTGATGCGGAGGAGGATGATTATGTGGGAGATTACGAGGATGAGGTTGCTCAAAATCAGAACTACGTGCAACCACCAGCACCACCACCAGCAGGTCGACCTCAGGTATATATTCGTAATGGTAGGCCTGCACCACCACCTCAGGTACGAGATGATGTCCATATTCCTAAACTGAAATTGAATATTCCAGCATTTGAGGGTAGATATGTTCCTGATATATATCTTAATTGGGAGTTAGAAACTGAACAACGTTTTACATGTTTACAATATCCCGAGGAGAGACGGGTTGCTGCTGCTGTTTGTGCTTTCACTAGTTTTGCATGTGTCTGGTGGTCTGAACATTGTAGATTATATCCTATTCCAACTACTTGGGCTGCTTTGAAAACTGCTATGCGTACGCGTTGGGTTCCACCATATTATCAACGTGAATTGCTTCAAAAATTGCAGCGTTTAAGACAAGGAAAAAATTCTGTAGAAGAATATTATCAGGAATTACAAACTGGCATGATTCGATGTGGTATTGTTGAGGAGAATGAAGCTATGCTTGCACGTTTTCTGGGTGGATTAAATAGAGAGATTCAGACCATTCTAGACTATAAGGAGTATACTAATATCACTCGTTTATTCCATCTTGCTTGTAAAGCTGAACGTGAAGTGCAGGATCGACAAGCATTGGCGCAAACTAACTTTTCTGCAGGCCGACCTTCATCATGGACACCGCGTGCATCTTCTACTTCAACTGCACCAGCACCTCAATCAGGTGCCTCCTACAGCCGTGATACAAGAAAACAGGAACAACCACCATTATCTGCCAAGAGCGCACCTGCCGGGCCTGCACAGAGTTCTTCTTCTTCCAGGGCATCAACAGGGCACAAAAGTGATATTATTTGTCGTCGTTGTAAGGGAGGAGGTCATTATGCGAGAGAATGCAAATCTCCGCGTGTGATGATTTCTACCGAGGGTGGTGGATATGAGTCCGCTAGTGACTATGATGAGGAGACATTGGCTCTTATTACACGTGAAGAACATGGTGGAGATGATTCTGATCATGAGACGCAATACATGGCTCCTGAAGACGCTGACAGGTATGAATGTTTAGTTGCTCAACGTGTTTTGAGTGTGCAGGTCACACAAGCTGAGCAAAATCAGAGGCACAATTTGTTCCATACCAAGGGAGTTGTGAAGGAACGTTCTGTGCGCGTCATAATAGACGGAGGGAGCTGCAACAACTTGGCTAGCATGGAGATGGTGGAGAAGCTTTCTCTCACCACAAGACCACATCCACATCCTTACTACATCCAATGGTTCAACAACAGCGGCAAGGTTAAGGTAACACGTACTGTTCGTGTGCATTTTAGTATCTCTACATATGCTGATTATGTTGATTGTGATGTGGTACCTATGCAAGCATGTTCCTTATTACTTGGTAGACCATGGCAATTTGATAAAAATTATGTACACCATGGTAGAAACAATCACTATACTCTTGTTCATAAGGATAAAAATATTACTTTGCATCCTATGACTCCTGATTCCATTTTGAAAGATGATATTAATAGAGCTAATAAAGCAAAACAGGAGAAGAATAAGAGTGAAAATCAGATTGTGGCAAAAGAATTTGAGCAACAGATGAAGCCTAATAATAAACCATCTAGTGTTGCTTCTGAAATTAAATTGAAAAGTGCATGTTTATTTGCCACCAAATCTGATATTGATGAGCTAGATTTCAGCAAATCTGTTTGGTATGCTTTTGTGTGCAAAGAGGCATTATTTTCATTCGAGGACGTGCCTTCCTCTTTGCCTCCTGCTGTCACTAACATTTTGCAGGAGTTCGCTGACGTTTTTCCACAAGACGTGCCACCGGGATTACCGCCTATTCAAGGGATTGAGCATCAGATTGACTTAATTCCCGGTGCTTCACTGCCAAACCGTGCACCATACTGTACCAATCCAGAGGAGACGAAGGAGATTATGCGTCAAGTACAAGAGCTTCTCGACAAAGGTTATATATGCGAATCCCTTAGTCCTTGTGCTGTTCCTATTATTCTAGTGCCGAAAAAGGATGGTACATCATGATAGAGGCGAGGGTCCCGATCTTTCGATGAGATGATACCTATCGATTTGGTGGAGACGACTTTGACAATCCGACTACAAACGTGCACGACGTTGCGCCTTAGCAATCGCTAAACCAATCTCCTGAGGTTACTGACGATGCTGGAAGCACGGTCAGCCTGACCACGAAGGTCTATTCCTGCAAGCAATCGAAGAACGAGCAAGAATATGATAAAGCAATCTGAATATTGCAAATATATATGAAGTATTGATAATGGTGGGGATCCGGAAGCGGTCTTGGTCTGGTCGTTGGACACAAACGAAGTACACGAAGTTGCAATGGCTAACTTTTAACTAAACAAATCCCAAGGAAAAGCTACTAGATGGATCTACTTATATAGGAGCAAGGGGTGGCGGCCAAGGAGGTGGGAGGACGTCCCAAGGCAGCCTAAAACTAAATCTAGGTCGTACAAGGCCAATGGGCCCAAGTGGAGGTGATGTAACACCTTTGGACTTGTAGTTTGACTCGGATTCTGCTGCAGCATCAGATTGTTTCGTCCACAACTCAACGCTCCGGACGAATTTGAAGGTGATTCCAATTGGGTTGGAAAGTTCACGAAATCTAGTTTCCAACAAAAAAAGAATCACCCAATTCGGAGTCCGTATGAAAAACTTGTGTGCGTTTTGAGTTGGGTGTGTCTGTGCAGTCCGAATCTGAATCCAGAACGTGAGAGACTTGGACTCTATCTTCTCTTGGGCCAAAAGTGACGTGAGAGAACTTTTTGGACAGCAAATAAACATCTCTTTCTTCCTTATCTTCATATTTGGATTGTACAAATGTCCCATACACCTGCAATTAGACAAAACACAAAAGTGTGTGAAGTATTTTTGTTCTGGATAACATAAATAGATTATTGAATAGTTTGCACTAGAAATCACCTGACAAATATGCATATATGCACTATTTTTGGTCATATCCAAGGTAGTCATGTCCTCATCATCCTCCCCTTCTTGAAAATAAAGCCGTCCTCGGCGTTGCTTAATCTGAAATGTGGCTAACAAAAGAGACAAGGTGTACATGTTGTATATGTATATGTCATCCATTTTTACTTCCCTTGATTTTTGCATATATGACACATGAATAGATGAGTAACTTGCATAGTTCATAAAATCTAAAGCCAAAAAATTAGCACAAGAAGTAGAAGGCATGAAAATATTGCAACTCAGTTTGCACATATAAGTGAAGCTCTTATTCATTTCAAAAGATTGACAATGTTCATCATTAAACCATCCCAACATTGGTGAATAAACCTTACTTGCATCAAATTTACATGCTACAACATGCTTAAATAAGCAAACATGCAATAAGTCATTCAACACAGAATCATCACCAAGATTAGAGGTCATATCAAAATGATTAAACATTGGTTCTTTTGCATCAATAGTTAATTCAATGGGTGCACTCAAAATTGTTGGTATTTCAGTTGTTTGATCACATGGCAAAGTCAAATTATCAACGTAGTCCTCTAAAATAGGTGGTGTGATCAAAGTAGTGGGTAGCTCATCAGATGGTGCATTCAAATTGACAAGGCATTCATCATTCTCATGTAGAGATGGAAGATCAGTACCTTTGTCATTACCTCTTATGATCAACTCAGATGATGTAGCCACTCTCGGGGGCGATGTGTCACATGGTGGAGGTGATGTAGTCCTGACAACAACGGATGTGGTTGTCATAGTATGCCTAGTAGTTGAAGGAACAATCATATCAACTCTTGGAATGTGCACCGTGCGCTTGTTCTCCTCGTGGCCAACACGTCGTTTTATTTCCTGTTCAGCTTTGCAAGCAAGATGAAACAAATGGTCCATAGGATAACACTCTTCATGAATTAGTATCTCTTGAATATCACGGTTTAATCCTCCCCAAAATCTATCCATAAAATCATCTTCACTTTCTTCTAAAGAGGAATGCAACAAGGTAGTTTGTAAATCATCATAATATTTTGTTACAGTTTCACTACCTTGTTTTAAGTGTTGCAACTTCTTAATCATGTCACGAGTATAATAAGCAGGGACGAAAGTATGTCGCATGGCAAGTTTCAAATCATCCCAAGTAGTAGGTATATAATCAGGGTGTAACCGACAATATTCACTCCACCAAACCAAAGCATAACCAGTGAAAGAACCAACCGCAACCTTAACCTTTTTATGTTCATTGAAATTATGGGAAGCAAATATATTTTTTACGTCGAACTCCCATTCAATATATAAAGCAGGTTTAAAACGGCCATTAAATGGTGGTATAGATACATTAACCTGATCATGTGCATTTGGATGTTTGTGCACCTCTCGTGACGGTTGTGGTATTTGCAAAGGTGGTGGCACGTCTCCCGCGATCGACAAAGCCCATGAATTGACTCTGGATCCTGTCATGATTAGTAGAACAAGAAACAAAACCCAAAAATAATGTTCGTATAACTACTAGGATGTGGTGGTAAAACGCTCACAGTAAAGCAAATATCAATGTCTTACAAGTTCTTACAATGCAGCAGGCGGTGATCGGCAACCAGCGGTGTCAAGTAACTCCGAATATTGAGTAAAGCGATTGCCAGGGGAGCGTACTATACACGGTGTAGAAATATGTGGAGCTGGGTTGGCTATATATGGTAGCAAAAGATTAGCAATAATCAATTCAAAGATGCAATGTTGAATAAACGCTCAACGACGGTACTGTGCTGGTCCTAGGCTAGACCGAACTAGAGACGCGAGCCTAGAACACTAATGAGGTCACGTCGTAGCACAACCAGCATCAATGAAGGATACAAAGTAGCTCTGGACAGCAAGATATAAGTGAAGATCACAACGACAGTAAAGATAATGATGTGAAACAATAGCCAAGCTGTTTTACTGAACAGTGCACAAAACAGATTCCAATCCGAATTCAGGTACGAGATTGATTCTAGATAGATCCAATTTTTTTCTTCTCTCTTCTTTTTTCTCACGCTTTTTTTTCTTTTTCTCCTTTTTTTTTCTCTGACTTTTTTTTCTCCTTTTTTTCTCGTTTTTTTTCTCTCTTTTTTTCTCCCTCTTTCCAAAACAAACTAGATAAGATGCAGATTGGATCAAGTGAAGATGTGAACAATCTCAACTATTATTATGACAATGAATGGTGGGTAGCACGTGGTGGAAATTGATGGATGGGTGGTGGACAGCGGAAGAGATAATGATGCAGCGATGGCGTGACTAATGTGAACAGAACTTGAAACTCTAAACGAACTAGACACTAAGACCAGCAAGTCGACGCGACGATGCAACCGATAATTCAATAGTGCATACAGTGAAAAGAAAATTGCAAAGGCTCAGACTGGCTTGGACAAATGATGAATAGATCTATCTTTTTTTTGTGGCTTTTTCTTGGACAATAGGTAAGAAAATAAATCTAATCTAGGGAAAACTGGAAATCCTCACCGAGCAACCTGAAAACTGATACCACTTGATAGAGGCGAGGGTCCCGATCTTTCGATGAGATGATACCTATCGATTTGGTGGAGACGACTTTGACAATCCGACTACAAACGTGCACGACGTTGCGCCTTAGCAATCGCTAAACCAATCTCCTGAGGTTACTGACGATGCTGGAAGCACGGTCAGCCTGACCACGAAGGTCTATTCCTGCAAGCAATCGAAGAACGAGCAAGAATATGATAAAGCAATCTGAATATTGCAAATATATATGAAGTATTGATAATGGTGGGGATCCGGAAGCGGTCTTGGTCTGGTCGTTGGACACAAACGAAGTACACGAAGTTGCAATGGCTAACTTTTAACTAAACAAATCCCAAGGAAAAGCTACTAGATGGATCTACTTATATAGGAGCAAGGGGTGGCGGCCAAGGAGGTGGGAGGACGTCCCAAGGCAGCCTAAAACTAAATCTAGGTCGTACAAGGCCAATGGGCCCAAGTGGAGGTGATGTAACACCTTTGGACTTGTAGTTTGACTCGGATTCTGCTGCAGCATCAGATTGTTTCGTCCACAACTCAACGCTCCGGACGAATTTGAAGGTGATTCCAATTGGGTTGGAAAGTGCACGAAATCTAGTTTCCAACAAAAAAAGAATCACCCAATTCGGAGTCCGTATGAAAAACTTGTGTGCGTTTTGAGTCAGGTATGTCTGTGCAGTCCGAATCTGAATCCAGAACGTGAGAGACTTGGACTCTATCTTCTCTTGAGCCAAAAGTGACGTGAGAGAACTTTTTGGACAGCAAATAAACATCTCTTTCTTCCTTATCTTCATATGTGGATTGTACAAATGTCCCATACACCTGCAATTAGACAAAACACAAAAGTGTGTGAAGTATTTTTGTTCTGGATAACATAAATAGATTATTGAATAGTTTGCACTAGAAATCACCTGACAAATATGCATATATGCAATATTTTTGGTCATATTCAAGGTAGTCATGTCCTCATCACATCACGTATGTGTGTTGATTGTAGAGGCATTAATAATATTACTATTCGTTATCGTCATCCTATTCCTAGGCTAGATGATATGCTTGATGAATTGAGTGGCTCTACAATATTCTCCAAAGTTGATTTGCGTAGTGGCTACCATCAAATTCGTATGAAATTGGGAGATGAATGGAAAACAGCATTTAAAACTAAGTTTGGATTATATGAGTGGTTAGTCATGCCTTTTGGGTTAACTAATGCACCTAGTACTTTCATGAGATTAATGAACGAAGTATTACGTGCTTTCATTGGACGATTTGTGGTAGTTTACTTTGATGACATATTGATTTATAGCAGATCTTTGGAAGAACATTTGGAACATTTACGTGCTGTTTTTATTGCTCTACGTGATGCACGTTTGTTTGGTAACCTTGGGAAGTGCACCTTTTGCACCGACCGAGTATCTTTTCTTGGCTATGTTGTTACTCCACAGGGAATTGAAGTTGATAAAGCCAAGATTGAAGCTATTGAGAGTTGGCCGCATCCCAAAACAGTCACACACGTGAGGAGTTTTCTTGGCCTCGCTGGATTCTATAGGCGTTTTGTGAGAGATTTCAGCACCATTGCTGCACCTCTCAATGAGCTTACAAAGAAAGATGTGCCTTTTCTTTGGGGTACCGCACAGGAAGAAGCCTTCACGGTATTGAAAGATAAGTTGACACATGCTCCTTTACTCCAACTTCCTGATTTTAATAAGACTTTTGAGCTTGAATGTGATGCTAGTGGAATTGGATTAGGCGGTGTGTTATTACAAGATGGCAAACCTGTTGCATACTTTTCTGAAAAATTGAGTGGGCCTAGTCTGAATTATTCTACTTATGATAAAGAATTATATGCTCTTGTTCGGACTTTAGAAACATGGCAACATTATTTATGGCCCAAAGAATTTGTTATACATTCTGATCATGAATCTTTGAAACATATTAGAAGTCAAGCTAAACTGAATCGTAGACATGCTAAATGGGTTGAATTCATTGAGACTTTTCCTTATGTCATTAAACACAAGAAGGGAAAAGAATATGTTATTGCTGATGCATTGTCTCGCCGCTATACTATGCTTTCACAACTTGACTTCAAAATATTTGGTTTGGAAACCATCAAAGATCAATATGTGCATGATGCTGATTTTAAAGATGTAATGCAGAATTGTAAAGAAGGAAGAATGTGGAACAAGTTTGTTGTTAACGATGGATTTGTGTTTCGAGCTAACAAGCTATGCATTCCAGCTAGCTCCGTTCGTCTTTTGTTGTTGCAGGAGGCGCATGGAGGAGGATTAATGGGACACTTTGGCATGAAGAAGACGGAGGACGTACTTGCTACACATTTCTTTTGGCCAAAGATGAGACGGGATGTTGAGCGTTTTATTGCTCGCTGCACTACATGTCAAAAAGCTAAGTCACGACTCAATCCTCATGGTTTATATATGCCTTTGCCTGTACCTAGTGTTCCTTGGGAGGATATATCTATGGACTTTGTTTTAGGTTTACCTCGAACAAAGAAGGGGAGGGATAGCATATTTGTTGTCGTGGATAGATTCTCGAAAATGGCACACTTTATACCATGTCATAAAAGCGATGATGCTGTTAATGTTGCTGATTTGTTCTTTCGTGAAATTATTCGCTTGCATGGTGTGCCAAATACTATTGTTTCAGATCGTGATACTAAATTTCTTAGCCACTTTTGGAGATGTTTATGGGCTAAGTTGGGGACTAAACTGCTTTTTAGTACTACTTGTCACCCCCAAACTGATGGACAAACTGAAGTAGTCAATAGAACGTTGTCTACTATGCTTAGGGCTGTTTTGAAGATAATAAGAAAATGTGGGAGGAATGCTTGCCTCATATTGAATTTGCTTATAATCGTTCATTGCATTCTACTACTAAGATGTGCCCTTTTGAAGTTGTGTATGGTTTCCTACCTCGTGCACTTATTGATTTGTTGCCTCTTCCATCTTCGGAGAAGGTTAATTTTGATGCTAAACAACGTGCTGAATTGATTTTAAAAATGCATGAGTTAACTAAGGAAAACATTGAGCGTATGAATGCTAAATATAAACTTGCTGGAGATAAGGGTAGAAAACATGTTGTGTTTGCACCTGGAGATCTTGTTTGGTTACATTTGCGTAAGGATAGATTTCCTGATTTGCGCAAATCAAAGTTAATGCCACGTGCTGATGGTCCCTTTAAGGTGTTAGAGAAAATAAATGATAATGCATATAAACTTGAGCTGCCTGCAGATTTTGGGGTTAGTCCTACTTTTAACATTGCAGATTTGAAGCCTTATTTGGGTGAGGAAGATGAACTTCCGTCGAGGACGACTTCATTTCAAGAAGGGGAGGATGATGAGGACATCAATACAATTGTTACACCCACAACCCCTGCTGCTATACATACTGGACCAATTACTAGAGCTCGTGCACGCCAACTAAATTACCAGGTACTTTCGTTTCTTGGTAATGATTCTAATGTTCATGAGAATATGATGCTGCCTAAATTGGATACATTTGTTTTGCTTACAAATGAAGGGCCTAGCTTGGAGAAGGATGAACATTGGAGCAAGAACAAGCATGGAGATGATGGCATGCGCAAGGGGAACAAGAACGGAGTTACAAGTGATGATTTCAGGACTTTGAAGCCACCATAATGGGTGCATGAAGCCTTGGATGAAATATACAAGATGCCACTTCATAAATTTCGTCCCGAGGCTATTTTAGGTGCTGCGTCACCTTATTATTGGGCCAGGCCCATGTAATTTCGAAATACATAAGTATAGGCTATTTTAGAGTCCGTATGTGTGGGGAAACAAGAGATAGGGTTGATTTCGGACCCCTCCACCAAGGGCCACGAAATTCCCCCCCTCTTCCTCCATATATACAGCCCTTAGGGCATCCTTTAGACTTTGGGTTTTGTTTAGATTAAAAGTTCGCCATAGCTGCAACTTCGCGTACTTCATTTGTGTTCAACGACCAGACAAAGGCGTCACAGAACCCCACCTTGATCAATAAAGCTTTCATCTTATATTCGCAATATCCAGATTGCAATCTCAGTTTCTTGCTTGTTCTTCGCTTGCTCGTAGGAAACAGACCCTCGTGGTCAGGTTGATCGTGCTCCGGCGTGGTCAATAACCTCTCGGAGTTGGTTTAGCGATTGCTAAGGCGCGACGTCCTCGCACGTTCGTAGTCGGATCGTCAAAGTCGACTGCCATCAAAGCGGTATCCATGATCTCATCGAAAGACGGGACACCTTTGCCTCTATCACTAGGAGCATATTCTGAAGGAAATATGCCCTAGAGCCAATAATAAAGTTGTTATTTTATATTTCCTTATTCATGATAAATGTTTTTCATGCTAGAATTGTATTGATCGGAAACCTTAATACACGTGTGAATACATAAACAAACATAGTGTCCCTAGTAAGCCTCTACTAGACTAGCTCGTTGATCAAAGATGGTTAAGGTTTCCTAACCATGGACATGAGTTATCATTTGATAACGGGATCACATTATTAGGAGAATGATGTGATGGACAAGACCTAGTCATTAGCTAGCTTAGCATAATGATCATTTAGTTTTATTGCTATTGCTTTCTTCATGTCAAATACATATTCCTTCAACTATGAGATTTGCAACTCCCAGATACCGGAGGAATGCCTTATGTGCTATCAACCGTCACAACGTAATTGGGTGATTATAAAGATGCTCTACAGGTATATCCGAAGGTGTCTTTTGAGTTGGCATGGATCAAGATTAGGATTTATCACTCCGAGTATTGGAGAGGTATCTCTGGGCCCTCTCGGTAATACACATCATAAGCTTGCAAGCAAACGACTAAGGAGTTAGTCATGAGATGATGTATTACGGAACGAGTAAAGAGACTTGCCGGTAATGAGATTGAACTAGGTATGAAGAAACCGACGATCGAATCTCGGGCAAGTAATGTACCGATGGGCAAAGGGAATTACGTATGTTGTCATAACGGTTCGACCAATAAAGACCTTCATAGAATATGTAGGAGCCAATATGAGCATCCAGGTTCTGCTATTGGTTATTGACCGGAGAGGTGTCTCGGTCATGTCTACATAGTTCTTGAACCCGTAGGGTCTGCACGCTTAACGCTCGATGACGATAATAGTATTATATGAGTTATGTGATTTGGTGACCGAATGTTGTTCAGAGTCTCGGATGAGATCACGGACATGACGAGGAGTCTCGAAATGGTCGAGAGGTAAAGATTGATATATAGGACAATGGTATTCGGACACCGGAAGTGTTTTGGAGGGTACCGGGTACATATCGGGTCACCAGAAGGGGTCCCGGGCACCCCTGGCAAAAGATATGGCACTTATGGGCCAAGAGGGGAAACACACCAGACACGAGGGGCTGGTGTGCCCCCCACATGGGCCGACCAAGGTGGAGAAGGAAAGGGGAAGGAGGAAAGGAAAGAAATGGAATAGTGTCGGTGTCAAAACCGGCAAATCTCGGGTAGGGGGTCCCGAACAGTGCATCTAAGGATCGAAGGTAACAGGAGGCAGGGGACACAATGTTTACCCAGGTTCGGGCCCTCTTAATGGAGGTAATACCCTACTTCCTGCTTGATTGACTTTGATGAGTATAAGATTTACAAGAGTTTATCTACCTCGAGATCGTGGTGGCTAAACCCTAGATGTCTAGCCTGTATGATTGTTCTGGCCCTACGGACTAAACCCTCCGGTTTATATAGACATCGGAGGGATCTAGGGTTGTACAGAGTCGGTTTACAGAGAAAGGAAGATGCATGATCCGAACGCCAAGCTTGCCATTCACGCAAAGGAGAGTCCCATCCGGACATAGGGGAAGGTCTTTGATTTCGTATCTTCACGACCCATTAGTTCGGCCCATATCACATAGCCCGGACGCCTGAGGACACCTTAGTCTAGGACTCCCTCAGTAGCCCCTGAACTGGGCTTCAATGACGATATATTTGGTGCGTAGATTGTCTTCGGCATTGCAAGGTCGGTTCCTCCTCCGAATACTCCAAAGCAGTCTTCCACACGTAAGAGCTGTATCTCGCCCTGCTTAACATGTACAACCCTAAGATGTAAAAGGTAACAATACTTAAAATAAGTCACGTCCACGAGCAACTTTCTTGGCGAGACGTTATGTTCTGGCCTTGTTATTATTCCGAACCGTTTTACAGCCCCCGCTTCGTGTTTTGAGGCACGACCATTGACACGTCTTGTCAAAGCAGAGATCGTGTCCCCTTATCATGGGATCCTCATCAATGCCGGTTTGGGTAATCCAACCGTGCTGTTCGCACGTATCCTTGGGAATAGGCAAGGTTTAAGGCTTATGAGGGGGTGCTTGATATTCACTACCTCTATAAGAGGACAAGGACCCATCTGTTCACCTCACGCCTTCTTCTTCCTCTGCCCTTCCATCCCCGAGCTCCAGCGCCCAAGTTCTAAACTTCCCCTTCGCCCAACTTCTCCAGCAATGGATGGATCCGGTTTCCAGGGCAAGTGTATGGCCTCCTCCGTAACAAAGAAGAACATCAAGGATCTGCGTGAGGCGAGGTACTTGACAGTGGAGATTACACACAGGCTTCCTACTCCGGGGAAGGTTATGCCTACCCCGGAGCCCGGTGAGAGGGTGGTGTTCATCCCCCACTTCCTCCGAGGACTTGGGTTTGCCCTTCATCCCTTCGTCCGAGGCCTCATGTTTTACTACGAGCTGGATTTCCATGATCTGGCCCCGAATTCCTTCCTCCATATCTTGGCATTTATCGTCGTGTGTGAGGCATCTCTCCGCGTCCCCCCCCCCACATTTCAGCCTATGGCTCAAGGTCGTCAATGTGAAGCTAAAGGTGTTTGAGGGCCAACATGCAGAGTGCGGCGACGCCATGGTGAGCAACCTTCCCAGCGTCACTGTCAAGGTATGGCAGTATGAGTAGTTCTACATCACCGAACCGTGCGACTCCAAGTGGGCGGCTGCTCCTGCTTTCAGATCTGGGCCTCCACTATGGCTCACATCCTGGACCAACAAGGGTCTAGATTGGGGATCCCCTGACGAAGTATCGACACTGCAAAAGCGTATCAAGAGCCTGATAAAAAAGGACATCACCCTTGTTGATGTGATCCAGGTGATGCTTATCCGCCGAGTTCTTCCCTGCCAATGACGACCTCTCAAAATGTGGGAGTTTAATCCGGAGGGGCCAAGGACCCTGCAGTGATTCTTTGGCACGATGCACAAAGGGGTCTGAAGCTACTCTTCAAGAAGCAGAAGACATGGCCAACAACGTCTGACGAAACCGGCCTCGACTGCAACAATCCGGCATCCCCAGTAAGTATCATATTTCCGAACATTACTTAGCTCGTCAATTTTAGGGAGGGGTATTCCATCTCCTGAATAAAATTGGATAAAGAAAGCGGAGCGGATTAAGTGTCCGACCCCACTCCCCGAAAACCCAGCCGAGCCTCTGTTGATGAGGATGCTGGTCCCAGCGCCCTACCAGGCCCCGGTGAAGAAGGACAAGAAGAACAAGAGCAAGGAGGCTGAAGGTGGCCTCCATCATGAAGATTCTTTGGGTGCTATGTCCGGAGGAACTGAGGCTCCTTCCTCTCACGAGGGAGACGAAGACAAGGACGAGGAGGAGGAGGAGGAAGAAGAGAACCCTCCTCTCAAAGGGAAAAGGAGGGTGGCCTCCGTAGATCCAGAGCAGGGGGCGTCCAAGAGGGGAAAGATATCCCTCTCGGATGATTCGAATTCGGGCACCAAAGCTTTCCCCAAGCACCGCCCTCGAGCCAAGCCTCTTGCCGAATCGTAAGTACCTTAGGATGCCTTACGTACGTCCAATCTTTTTATAAATTATAAGAATAATATCAAATTTCGTGTTTCAGTCCAGCCCGCGACATCCCTCAAGAATCATCGTCATTGGGGGATCTTTCACCGGAGAAGATGGAGAGTGAGACGCCTCCACAAGCTTCCCCGCCTCCTAGGGCGGACGACACCGAGGTGTCGTTCCAAAGGATTTCTCCGTGCCTCGGAGAAGTGCGGGAGGGGACCAAGACGGTGCCAGAGAATAACGCCTTGGCTTCCGAGAACATGAGGGGTGCAACCCTCATGAAGAACGGAGACGGGGGTCCTGGATCATCCGACCCCCAGCCGGATACTGTTCCGGAAACACAAACGGTTCCGGACTCGAACCAGCAGCCCCCTCCACGGGAGGGGGAGATGGCTATTCCGGCGGTGACCTCTTCTAATGCAGAGGCACCGAACATGCTGATGGATGCTCTGGAAAGTGCGTCCATCTTGGAGGAGCAAAGTACCTTGATGGGTACGGTGGTTGAGAAGGTTCAGTCTGCTAAGAGCGGGCTGAATGAAGCCTTCATGAGCCTACTAACAGGCTTCGAGGTATGCGATGTAATGTCTTTCGCCGCTTTTCATAAAAAATCTGCATGTATGTAGATAGTAGCCCCTGAGACTCTGTTTGGCCCATGAAGGAGGGCGAACAGAGGATCTATAGATATCCGCAGGAAATAACATACTTATCTTTTTAACAAAAAAATAGGCTTCACTGTTAGCGGCGACCACTCAGGCCGGCAAAGTTTCGAACTGAAGCGGAAACTGCAGCTGGTCGAGGAGGACAACATCAGTATTAATAAGCGTCTCGACGAGGCGCAAGGTTTGTTTCAAGTACTCCATATATAATTGAATTAGTTTGCAAATGCGAAGTTGAAGCTTACGCGCTGCTATATGCATAATTGCAGATGGCGCTGCTGAGGTTGAGACCCTCAGGAGTGACCTTGCCCGCGCGAAGGAGCAGGCAAGGGTGAGCGATTCACTGCTGAGAAAACGACTGCTGATTTGAAGGCCGAACAGGCCACCCGGCGCCAGTTTGAGGAGCGGGTATCCCAAGTTGAGCAAGAGCTCAAGGAAGCCACTCGCAAGTGTGAGATCCTCGAGGAGGAGAATAAAGCTAAGGCAGCCGAACTCGCCAAGGCCCTTCAGGAAGCCCAAGAGGCGAGGTCCGAATCCCGCGTGGCTCGCGAGGAGATCCGACAGGCCGGACAAATAGCGGCTGGTAAGCCCTTTCTTTTATAGTATAAGTTTGGCGATCAGAGGTATGCCTTGCTCAATCGACTATGGAGTTCTCTAGACGCCTTTGCGGATCTTCCGAAGAGTGTCATCATCACTGCGCAATTCTATCGAGCCTAGGAGGGGCATGCGATGGAGAAGCTGTTCTGGTCGTAGTTCGCGATGCAGGAGCGCTCGACGCTGCTGAACGACCAAATGGCGCAGTGGGCCGAGCTGCATAAGATGTCCGAAGCGGCCATGAAGGAGGTCATAGTTTGGCTGTGGCCAGCCAAACCCGTTCTGAGTAGCTATTTTGGCCTAGTGCGGCGACTCGTCGATGCCGTGCCCCGAATTGGTGCAATCAAGCAGTAAGTGTGCATAGAAGTTGCACGGATGGCCTTTGCCTGCGTCAATTTGCACTGGGCGAAGATGAAGGCCACCGTTGTCGCGGTTGAGGGTCCTCCCAAAGGCAAGGACCACCGCACGCTAGAGCGCTATTTAGACGATGTCCTAGAGGGTGCTCGCTTGATAGAGGGTCAATGCTCAAAGGACGTTATATTCGAATGAATGTATCCGAATGACCTAGACGTGTTTATTATATATATTAAGGCTTTGTGATATATTTGTGCCATTTGTCTGAAAGTTCTTTCATCCTGTGCAGAAGGTTTTCATATTCCTGAGACTTTTCCAGTCGTTGGCTTCGACCCCCCATGTATATGCTATGGGGGTGTTCGGAATGGCACATGAGCACTCTTGTCCCAACGTCTTGGTCCGTAACGGAGGTGTCAGTGCGGTGAACCAGGCAATCGGACTATATGGCTTTACCATTCTCACTTAGCCATAGGAGTTTGATGATGGGGCTATAAAATAGCCCCTGGTACGTATGCGGCTATCCGAATGCGGATGCGTTATGTACATGACGGAAAATAGTCCTTCATTTAATACAGAAAAATCTTAAAGATTTAGAAGTCGCCTAGTGGCTGACCAACTCTCGCCGCATCATGATAGCCAGTTTTCGGCTTTCTCTACTAAGGTGTTTGACCGTACGAACCGGAAACACAATCGATGTAGTTCTCCCTTTACTACCCTAGTCGAACAAGCGGAACGTAAGGTAGCAAACATAGGAGCCGGGCAACCCAACTATTGACCAAAGACATGATTCGGAGCCGATGCATATAATGGAAAGTTCGGGACACTGAAGTGTGCTACAAAGCTGTTCGGGCTTTTGTTTGGCGACACATATGTGGCCGTATAGAGCCCCTGGCAATGGGTGTCGAGGTATGTGAGTGAGACAGATGGGGAGACGGAATACAGTTTTATGAATAAAGTTGATACTGAAAAATTGTCCCCACTAGGATCTGATTGATACGTCAAAACGTGATCTTACAGAGGGTACCATAAGCACCAAAGCAGTTTACATGCCGGGGGTCTAATAATAAGGAGAAAAGCTCAATACAAGTCCTTTGAATAAGGTTTGGTCTGAAGAGTCCTTTGGATATCCTGCCGCATGTCTGCGCCGCTTTCGCCTTGTAGAGAGGGGTTCCTTAAAAGGAATGGTCTTCGGTTATCCGCACGAAACTGGGCTCGAAGAGAGTCCTTGTAAGTTCGTAGGATATGTAGATTCGAATGCACCTATGGTAGAAGAGAAAAAGTAATCGAAGAAAGGTGGAAGGTCATACAGGGTCGAACCGTACTATAGACCTGTCCATATTGTGCCTCCGTTGCCCACAGTATTTTGAGTGCGTAATGATGCATGCGCGGTACGAATTCCGCGGGTGTGTGCGATGATCGATCGAGGCAAAACTACTAGTCTAGCTCTGGAAGTACCGAGCCTTCAGTTTGCGGGACTGACCGGACTCTTTTAACAAAGCCTGGCGGCTTGATGGCCGATGAGGTGTGCGGCTTGAGGGGGCCGCTCTGTACTTCGGCTGCGATAGCCGCAGTGTGCTCCTCCGTACGGAGGGAGCATTCCGTGTTTCCATTGACTATGATGACGCCGCGTGGACCGGGCATCTTGAGCTTTACGCATTGAATTGAGCGAAAGCGATCCGTCCGAGCAGTGCATGATAGCCACTGTGGTAGGGGACAATATCGAAGATCAAGTCTTTGCTATGGAAGTTGTCTGGCGAGCCAAAGACGACTTCCAATGTTATTGAGCCCGAGCACCGGGCCTCTACGCCAGGTATTACTCCTTTAAAGGTAGTTTTAGTGGGCTTGATTCGTGACGGATCAATGCCCATTTTGCGGACAGTGTCCTGGTAAAGCAGGTTAAGACTACTGCCACCGTCCATGAGGACTCACATGAGGTGGAATCCGTCAATGATTGGGTCGAGGACCAAAGCTGCCGATCCTCCATGACAGATACCGGTGGTGATAGAGGCGAGGGTGTCCCGATCTTTTGATGAGATGATAACTATCGATTTGGTGGAGACGACTTTTACAACCCGACTACAAACGTGCATGACGTTGCGCCTTAGCAATCGCTAAACCAATCTCCTGAGGTTACTGACGATGCCGGAAGCACGGTCAGCCTGACCACGAAGGTCTATTCCTGCAAGCAATCGAAGAACGAGCAAGAATATGATAAAGCAATCTGAATATTGCAAATATATATGAGGTATTGATAATGGTGGGGATCCGTAAGCGGTCTTGGTCTGGTCGTTGGACACAAACGAAGTACACGAAGTTGCAGTGGCTAACTTTTAACTAAACAAAACCCAAGGAAAAAGCTACTAGATGGATCTACTTATATAGGAGCAAGGGGTGGCGGCCAAGGAGGTGGGAGGACGAACCAAGGCAGCCTAAAACTAACCCTAAGTCGTACAAGGCTCATGGGCCCAAGTGGAGGTGATGCAACACCTTTGGGCTTGTAGTTTGACTCGGATTCTGCTGCAACGTCAGATTGTTTCGTCCGTAACTCAACGCTCCGGACGAATTTGAAGGTGAATCCAATTGGGTTGGAAAGAGCACGAAATCTAGTTTCCAACAAAAAAGAATCACCCAATTAGGAGTCCGTATGAAAAAGTTGTTGGCGTTTTGAGTCAGGTATGTCTGTGCAGTCCGAATCTGAATCCAGAACGTGAGAGACTTGGACTCTATCTTCTCTTGGCCCAAAAGTGACGTGAGAGGACTTTTTGAACACAACCTAAACTTCTCCTTTTCCCCTGTCTTCATATGTGGATTGTACAAATGTCCCATACACCTGCAATTAGACAAAACACAAAAGTGTGTGAAGTATTTTTGTTCTGGATAACATAAATAGATTATTGAATAGTTTGCATTAGAAATCACCTGACAAATATGCATGTATGCAATATTTTTGGTCGTATCCAAGGTAGTCATGTCCTCATCATCCTCCCCTTTTTGAAAACAAAGCCGTCCTCGGCATTGCTTAATCTGAAATGTGGCTAACAAAAGAGACAAGGTGTACATGTTGTATATGTATATGTCATCCATTTTAACTTCCCTTGATTTTTGCACATATGTCACATGTATACATGAGTAACTTTCATTGTTCATAAAATCTAAAGCCAAAAAATTATCACAAGAAGTAGAAGGCATGAAAATATTGGAACTCAGTTTGCACATATAAGTGAAGCTCTAATTCTCTTCAAAAGATTGGCAATGTTCATCATTAAACCATCCTAACTTCGATGAATAAACCTTACTTGCATCAAATTTAGATGCTACAACATGCTTAAATAAGCAAACATGCAATAAGTCATTGGACACAGAATCATCATCAAGATTAGAGGTCATATCAAAATGATTAAACATTGGTTCTTTTGCATCAATAGTTAATTCAATGGGTGCACTCAAAATTGTTGATATTTCAGTTGTTTGATCACATGACGCATTCACGACAGTAACAAGAGTCTCTAAAATAGGTGGTGTTGATGAGGACATCAATACAATTGTTACACCCACAGGCCCTGCTGCTATACATACTGGACCAATTACTAGAGCTCGCGCACGCCAACTAAATTACCAGGTACTTTCGTTTCTTGGTAATGATTTTAATGTTCATGAGAATATGATGCTGCCTAAATTGGATACATTTGTTTTGCTTACAAATAAAGGGCCTAGCTTGGAGAAGGATGAACATTGGAGCAAGAACAAGCATGGAGATGATGGCATGCGCAAGGGGAACAAGAATGGAGTTACAAGTGATGATTTCAGGACTTTGAAGCCACCATAATGGGCGCATGAAGCCTTGGACGAAATATACAAGATGCCACTTCATAAATTTCGTCCCGAGGTTATTATAGGTGCTGCGTCACCTTATTATTGGGCCAGGCCCATGTAATTTTGAAATACATAAGTATGGGCTATTTTTAGAGTCCGTATGTGTGGGGAAACAAGAGATAGGGTTGATTTCGGACCCCTCCACCAAGGGCCACGAAATTCCCCCCTCTTCCTCCATATATACAGCCCTTAGGGCATCGTTTAGACTTTGGGTTTTGTTTAGATTAAAAGTTCGCCATAGCTGCAACTTCGCGTACTTCGTTTGTGTTCAACGACCAGACAAAGGCGTCACAGAACCCCACCTTGATCAATAAAGCTTTCATCTTATATTCGCAATATCTAGATTGCAATCTCAGTTTCTTGCTTGTTCTTCGTTTGCTCGCAGGAAACAGACCCTCGTGGTCAGGTTGATCGTGCTCCGGCGTGGTCGATAACCTCTGGGAGTTGGTTTAGCGATTGCTAAGGCACGACGTCCTCGCACGTTCATAGTCGGATCGTCAAAGTCGACTTCCACCAAAGCGATATCCATCATCTCATCGAAAACGGGACACCCCGCCTCTATCAAGTGGTATCAGATTTCCAGGTTGCTCGGTGAGATTTTATAGTTTTTCGTAGTTTAGATCGAGTCTGTTCTTCATACCTACAGTCCACGATAAAGCCACAAAAAAATTAGGGTTAGTTCATCATATCCGAACCAATCTGAGCCTTTGCATAATCTTTTTAAGGTTTTGCTTTGTTGAATTTGCGGTTGCATCGTCGTGTCTAGTTGCTGGTCTTAGAGCCTAGTCTTTTAGAGTTTCGAGTTCTGGTCATAAGTTGTCACGCCGCCGCCGCACCATCATCATCGCCCCTGCCATCTACCACCACCGCTTATCCGCCAGCGCTTCGAATCCGTATCCATATACCACCACCGCTGTCATATACTACCACCGCTGCCATCTACCACCATATATCCACCACCAATCCGAGCTCTTGTCATATTAGGTTTGTTTTCGAGATCCATCTAGATTCCGATTCGTGTTTCCTTGCCGGAGTAGGTTTCGGAAAAAAAAAGAGTCCGGAAACCACGCTCCGTTTAGGCCCAAAAATTTTCGAAAACGCATTTTTCAAAAAAAATTCTGGCTATCCTATTTTTAGGTGTTTCTGAGTGTTTTGAGGCAGGTGCCATTATAGGAAGTTTTTTGACCCATTTCCAGTTTTTGGGTCCGGGCAGTCGGAAAAAAAAATTTGGTCGAAAAAATTTCGTGCCCATCCTGTCAGTTTGAGCTAGGAAGAGTTTTGAGACACTCGCCATTATAGTGATTTTTTCGCAAAAAAAAGCAGCGCAAAAAAAAGAGCGCAAAAAAAAGAGCGAAAAATAATAATTTCCAGAGTGTGCTTTTCCCTTGTTTACGTGCCGCGCCGTGATTTTGTTGGTGTTCTAGGCTCGCGTCTCTAGCACAGTCTAGCCTAGGACCAGCACAGTACCGTCGTTGAGCGTTTATTCAACTTCGCGTCTCTAAATTGATTATTGCTGACCCTTTTTGCTACCATATTATAAGCCTTCCTAGCTCCACATACATCTACGTCGTGCGGTTGACTCTCCCTGGTAATCGCTCTATCCAAGCTTTGAGAGTTTTTGACTACAACGGTTGCCGATCACCGCCTGCTGCTGGGTAAGAACTGGTAAGAATTTGAGATTTGCTTGACGGATTTGTGACACCCACCACCACCTCTTGTTATTAGTCTGTAGGATCATATTCTTGTGTGTTTCTTTTGCTGCTAACCATGCTAGGATCACAAGCCGACGAGACTGACTGGGAGAACATGACGAATAAGGATTTGCATGATAAATTTCAGCAAATGATGAGTGGACAGGTGCAAGATGTGCTAAACAGATTTGAAGAGGCCATGGAGAAGATAGATGGCATGGAGAAGACGTTCGAAACAAAGCTCGATAACAAGTTTAATGAATTGCTCGCGCGTCTTCCACCACCACCACCCGTGGCACCTAACGCACCTCTCCAACAACAACAACAACGACTACCTCCACGTCGCGAAACAGACCTTCGCCGAGCGAGCCGTGTTCCTCTTGCGTTTGGCCAAACTGTTGGTGCTGTTGTTGATACTTCTGTGGCTCTTGCTGCTGATGCGGAGGAGGATGATTATGTGGGAGATTATGAGGATGAGGTTGATCAAAATCAGCACTACGTGCAGCCACCTGCACCACCACCAGCAGGTCGACCTCAGGTATATATTCGTAATGGTAGGCGTGCACCACCACCTCAGGTACGAGATGATGTCCATATTCCTAAACTGAAATTGAATATTCCACCATTTGAGGGTAGATATGTTCCTGATATATATCTTACTTGGGAGTTAGAAACTAAACAACGATTTACATGTTTACAATATCCTGAGGAGAGACGAGTTGCTGCTGCTGTTGGTGCTTTCACTAGTTTTGCATGTGTATGGTGGTCTGAACATTGTAGATTATATCCTATTCCAACTACTTGGGCTGCTTTGAAAACTGCTATGCGTACTCGTTGGGTTCCACCATATTATCAACGTGAATTGCTTCAAAAATTACAGCGCTTAAGACAAGGAAAAAATTCTGTAGAAGAATATTATCAGGAATTACAAACTGGCATGATTAGATGTGGTATTGTTGAGGAGAATGAAGCTATGCTTGCACGTTTTCTGGGTGGATTAAATAGAGAGATTCAGACCATTCTAGACTATAAGGAGTATACTAATATCACTCGTTTATTCCATCTTGCTTGTAAAGCTGAACGTGAAGTGCAGGATCGACAAGCATTGGCACGAACTAACTTTTCTGCAGGCCGACCTTCATCATGGACACCGCGTGCATCTTCTACTTCAACTGCACCAGCACCTCAATCACGTGCCTCCTCCAATCGTGATACAAGAAAACAGGCACAACCACCATTATCTGCCAAGAGCGCACCTGCTGGGCCTGCACAGAGTTCTTCTTCTTCCATGGCATCAACAGGGCACACAAGTGATATTATTTGTCGTCATTGTAAGGGAGGAGGTCATTATGCGAGAGAATGCAAATCTCCGCATGTGATGATTGCTACCGCGGATGGTGGATATGAGTCCGCTAGTGACTATGATGAGGAGACTTTGGCTCTTATTACACGTGAAGAACATGGTGGAGATGATTCTGATCATGAGACGCATTACATGGCTCGTGAAGACGCTGACAGGTATGAATGTTTAGTTGCTCAATGTGTTTTGAGTGTGCAGGTCACACAAGCTAAGCAAAATCAGAGGCACAATTTGTTCCATACCAAGGGAGTTGTGAAAGAACGTTCTTTGCGCGTCATCATAGATGGAGGGAGCTGCAACAACTTGGCTAGCATGGAGATGGTGGAGAAGCTTTCTCTCACCACAAGACCACATCCACATCCTTACCACATCTAATGGTTCAACAACAACGGCAAGGTTAAGGTAACACGTACTGTTCGTGTGCATTTTAGTATATCTACATATGCTGATTATGTTGATTGTGATGTGGTACCTATGCAAGCATGTTCCTTATTACTTGGTAGACCATGGCAATTTGATAAAAATTCTGTACACCATGGTAGAAACAATCAGTATACTCTTGTTCATAAGGATAAAAATATTACTTTGCTTCCTATGACTCCTGATTCTATTTTGAAAGATGATATTAATAGAGCTAATAAAGCAAAACAATAGAAGAATAAGAGTGAAAATCAGATTGTGGCAAAAGAATTTGAGCAACAAATGAAGCCTAATAATAAACCATCTAGTGTTGCTTCTGAAATTAAATTGAAAAGTGCATGTTTATTTGCCACCAAATCTGATATTGATGAGCTAGATTTCAGCAAATCTGTTTGCTATGCTTTTGTGTGCAAAGAGGCATTATTTTCATTCGAGGACGTGCCTTCCTCTTTGCCTCCTGCTATCACTAACATTTTGCAGGAGTTCGCTGATGTCTTTCCACAAGACGTGCCACCGGGATTACCACCTATTCGAGGGATTGAGCATCAGATCGACTTAATTCCCGGTGCTTCACTGCCAAACCGTGCGCCATACCGTACCAATCCAGAGGAGATGAAGGAGATTATGCGTCAAGTACAAGAGCTTCTTGACAAAGGTTATATACGCGAATCCCTTAGTCCTTGTGCTGTTCCTATTATTCTAGTGCCGAAAAAGGATGGTACATCGCGTATGTGTGTTGATTGTAGAGGCATTAATAATATTACTATTCGTTATCGTCATCCTATTCCTAGGCTAGATGATATGCTTGATGAATTGAGTGGCTCTACAATATTCTCCAAAGTTGATTTGCGTAGTGGATACCATCAAATTCGTATGAAATTGGGGGATGAATGGAAAACAACATTTAAAACTAAGTTTGGATTATATGAGTGGTTAGTCATGCCTTTTGGGTTAACTAATGCGCCTAGTACTTTCATGAGACTAATGAACGAAGTTTTACGTGCTTTCATTGGATGATTTGTGGTTGTCTATTTTGATGATATACTGATTTATAGCAGATCTTTCGAAGAACATTTGGAACATTTACGTGCTGTTTTTATTGCTCTACGTGATGCACGTTTGTTTGGTAACCTTGGGAAGTGCACCTTTTGCACCGACCGAGTATCTTTTCTTGGCTATGTTGTTACTCCACAGGAAATTGAAGTTGATAAAGCCAAGATTGAAGCTATTGAGAGTTGGCCGCAGCCCAAAACGGTCACACAAGTGAGGAGTTTTCTTGGCCTCGCTGGATTCTATAGGCGTTTTGTGAGAGATTTCAGCACCATTGCTGCACCTCTCAATGAGCTTACAAAGAAAGATGTGCCTTTTCTTTGGGGTACCGCACAGGAAGAAGCCTTCTCGGTATTGAAAGATAAGTTGACACATGCTCCTTTACTCCAACTTCCTGATTTTAATAAGACTTTTGAGCTTCAATGTGATGCTAGTGGAATTGGATTAGGAGGTGTGTTATTACAAGATGGCAAACCTGTTGCATACTTTTCTGAAAAATTGAGTGGGCCTAGTCTGAATTATTCTACTTATGATAAAGAATTATATGCTCTTGTTCGGACTTTAGAAACATGGCAACATTATTTATGGCCCAAAGAATTTGTTATACATTTCGATCATGAATCTTTGAAACATATTAAAAGTCAAGCTAAACTGAATCGTAGACATGCTAAATGGGTTGAATTCATTGAGACTTTCCCTTATGTCACTAAACACAAGAAGGGAAAAGAAAATGTTATTGCTGATGCATTGTCTCGTCGCTATACTATGCTTTCACAACTTGACTTCAAAATATTTGGTTTGGAGACCATCAAAGATCAATATGTGCATGATGCTGATTTTAAAGATGTAATGCAGAATTGTAAAGAAGGAAGAATGTGGAACAAGTTTGTCGTTAACGATGGATTTGTGTTTCGTGCTAACAAGCTATGCATTCCAGCTAGCTCCGTTCGTCTTTTGTTGTTGCAGGATGCGCATGGAGGAGGATTAATGGGACACTTTGGCGTGAAGAAGACGGAGGACGTACTTGCTACACATTTCTTTTGGCCAAAGATGAGACGGGATGTTGAGCGTTTTATTGCTCGCTGCACTACATGTCAAAAAGCTAAGTCACGACTCAATCCTCATGGTTTATATATGCCTTTGCCTGTACCTAGTGTTCCTTGGGAGGATATATCTATGGACTTTGTTTTAGGTTTACCTCGAACAAAGAAGGGGAGGGATAGCATATTTGTTGTCGTGGATAGATTGTCGAAAATGGCACACTTTATACCATGTCATAAAAGCGATGATGCTGTTAATGTTGCTGATTTGTTCTTTCGTGAAATTATTCGCTTGCATGGTGTGCCAAATACTATTGTTTCAGATCGTGATACTAAATTTCTTAGCCACTTTTGGAGATGTTTATGGGCTAAGTTGGGGACTAAACTGCTTTTTAGTACTACTTGTCACCCCCAAACTGATGGCCAAACTGAAGTAGTCAATAGAACATTGTCTACTATGCTTAGGGCTGTTTTGAAGAGTAATAAGAAAATGTGGGAGGAATGCTTGCCTCATATTGAATTTTCTTATAATCATTCATTGCATTCTACTACTAAGATGTGCCCTTTTGAAGTTGTGTATGGTTTCCTACCTCGTGCACCTATTGATTTGTTGCCTCTTCCATCTTCGGAGAAGGTTAATTTTGATGCTAAACAACGTGCTGAATTGATTTTAAAAATGCATGAGTTAACTAAGGAAAACATTGAGCGTATGAATGCCAAATATAAACTTGCTGGAGATAAGGGTAGAAAACATGTTGTGTTTGCACCTGGAGATCTTGTTTGGTTACATTTGCGTAAGGATAGATTTCCTGATTTGCGCAAATCAAAGCTCATGCCACGGGCTGATGGTCCCTTTAAGGTGTTAGAGAAAATAAATGATAATGCATATAAACTTGAGCTGCCTGCAGATTTTGGGGTTAGTCCTACTTTTAACATTGCAGATTTGAAGCCTTATTTGGGTGAGGAAGATGAACTTCCGTCGAGGACGACTTCATTTCAAGAAGGGGAGGATGATGAGGACATCAATACAATTGTTACACCCACAGGCCCTGCTGCTATACATACTGGACCAATTACTAGAGCTCTTGCACGCCAACTAAATTACCAGGTACTTTCGTTTCTTGGTAATGATTTTAATGTTCATGAGAATATGATGCTGCCTAAATTGGATACATTTGTTTTGCTTACAAATAAAGGGCCTAGCTTGGAGAAGGATGAACATTGGAGCAAGAACAAGCATGGAGATGATGGCATGCGCAAGGGGAACAAGAACGGAGTTACAAGTGATGATTTCAGGACTTTGAAGCCACCATAATGGGCGCATGAAGCCTTGGAGGAAATATACAAGATGCCACTTCATAAATTTCGTCCCGAGGTTATTATAGGTGCTGCGTCACCTAATTATTGGGCCAGGCCCATGTTATTTCGAAATAAATAAGTATAGGCTATTTTTAGAGTCCGTATGTGTGGGGAAACAAGAGATAGGGTTGATTTCGGACCCCTCCACCAAGGGTGATGAGGACATCAATACAATTGTTACACCCACAGCCCCTGCTGCTATACATACTGGACCAATTACTAGAGCTCGTGCACGCCAACTAAATTACCAGGTACTTTCGTTTCTTGGTAATGATTCTAATGTTCATGAGAATATGATGCTGCCTAAATTGGATACATTTGTTTTGCTTACAAATGAAGGGCCTAGCTTGGAGAAGGATGAACATTGGAGCAAGAACAAGCATGGAGATGATGGCATGCGCAAGGGGAACAAGAACGGAGTTACAAGTGATGATTTCAGGACTTTGAAGGCACCATAATGGGTGCATGAAGCCTTGGACGAAATATACAAGATGCCACTTCATAAATTTCGTCCCGAGGCTATTTTAGGTGCTGCATCACCTTATTATTGGGCCAGGCCCATGTAATTTCGAAATACATAAGTATAGGCTATTTTTAGAGTCCGTATGTGTGGGGAAACAAGAGATAGGGTTGATTTCGGACCCCTCCACGAAGGGCCACGTAATTCCCCCCCTCTTCCTCCATATATACAGCCCTTAGGGCATCGTTTAGACTTTGGGTTTTGTTTAGATTAAAAGTTTGCCATAGCTGCAACTTCGCGTACTTCGTTTGTGTTCAGTGACCAGACAAAGGCGTCACAGAGCCCCACCTTGATCAATAAAGCTTTCATCTTATATTCGCAATATCTAGATTGCAATCTCAGTTTCTTGCTTGTTCTTCGTTTGCTCGCAGGAAACAGACCATCGTGGTCAGGTTGATCGTGCTCCGGCGTGGTCAATAACCTCTCGGAGTTGGTTTAGCGATTGCTAAGGCGCGACGTCCTCGCACGTTCGTAGTCGGATCGTCAAAGTCGACTGCCACCAAAGCGATATCCATCATCTCATCGAAAGACGGGACACCTTGGCCTCTATCAAGTGGTATCAGATTTCCAGGTTGCTCGGTGAGATTTTACAGTTTTTCGTAGTTTAGATCGAGTCTGTTCTTCATACCTATAGTCCACGAAAAAGTCACAAAAAAAATTAGGGTTAGTTCATCATATCCGAACCAATCTGAGCCTTTGCATAATCTTTTTAGGGTTTTGCTTTGTTGAATTTGCGGTTGCATCGTCGTGTCTAGTTGCTGGTCTTAGAGTCTAGTCTTTTAGAGTTTCGAGTTCTGGTCATAAGTTGTCACGCCGCCACCGCACCATCATCATCACCCCTGCCATCTACCACCACCGCTTATCCGCCACCGCTTCGAATCCGTATCCATATACCACCACAGCTGTCATATACCACCACCGCTGCCATCTACCACCATATATCCACCACCAATCCGAGTTCTTGTCATATTAGGTTTGTTTTCGAGATCCATCTAGATTCCGATTCGTGTTTCCTTGCCGGAGTAGGTTTCGGAAAAAAAAGAGTCCGGAAACCACGCTCCGTTTAGGCCCAAAATTTTTCAAAAACGCATTTTTCGAAAAAATTTCTGGCTATCCTATTTTTAGGTGTTTCTGAGTGTTTTGAGACAGGTGCCATTATAGGAAGTTTTTTTTGACCCGTTTCCAGCTTTTGGATCTGGGCAGTAAAAAAAAATTTGGTCGAAAAAATTTCGTGCCCATCCTGTCAGTTTGAGCTAGGAAGAGTTTTGAGACACTCGCCATTATAGTGATTTTTCGCCAAAAAAAGCAGCAAAAAAAAAAGAGCGCAAAAAAAAGAGCGAAAAAAATTTCCAGAGTGTGCTTTTCCCTTATTTACGTGTCGCGCCGTGATTTTGTTGGTGTTCTAGGCTCGCGTCTCTAGCACAGTCTAGCCTAGGACCAGCACAGTACCGTCGTTGAGCATTTATTCAACTTTGCATCTCTGAATTGATTATTGCTGACCCTTTTTGCTACCATATTATAAGCCTTCCCAGCTCCACATACATCTACGTCGTGCGTTTGACTCTCCCTGGTAATCGCTCTATCCAAGCTTTATGAGTTTTTGACTACAACGGTTGCCGATCACCGCCTGCTGCTGGGTAAGAACTGGTAAGAATTTGAGATTTGCTTGACGGATTTGTGACACCCACCACCACCTCTTGTTAGTAGTCTGTAGGATCATATTCTTGTGTGTTTCTATTGCTGCTAACCATGCCAGGATCACAAGCCGACGAGACTGACTGGGAGAACATGACAAATAAGGATTTGCATGATAAATTTCAGCAAATGATGAGTGGACAGGTGCAAGACGTGCTAAACAGATTTGAAGAGGCCATGGAGAAGATAGATGGCATGGAGAAGACATTCGAAACAAAGCTCGATAACAAGTTTAATGAATTGCTCGCGCGTCTTCCACCACCACCACCCGCTGCACCTAACGCACCTCTCCAACAACAACAACAACGACTACCTCCACGTCGCGAAATAGACCTCCGCCGAGCGAGCCGTGTTCCTCTTGCGTTTGGCCAAACTGTTGGTGCTGCTGTTGATACTTCTGTGGCTCCTGCTGCTGATGCGGAGGAGGATGATTATGTGGGAGATTACGAGGATGAGGTTGCTCAAAATCAGAACTATGTGCAACCACCAGCACCACCACCAGCAGGTCGACCTCAGGTATATATTCGTAATGGTAGGCCTGCACCACCACCTCAGGTACGAGATGATGTCCATATTCCTAAACTGAAATTGAATATTCCACCATTTGAGGGTAGATATGTTCCTGATATATATCTTACTTGGGAGTTAGAAACTGAACAACGATTTACATGTTTACAATATCCCGAGGAGAGACGGGTTGCTGCTGTTGTTTGTGCTTTCACAAGTTTTGCATGTGTCTGGTGGTCTGAACATTGTAGATTATATCCTATTCCAACTACTTGGGCTGCTTTGAAAATTGCTATGCGTACGCGTTGGGTTCCACCATATTATCAACGTGAATTGCTTCAAAAATTGCAGCGTTTAAGACAAGAAAAAAATTCTGTAGAAGAATATTACCAGGAATTACAAACTGGCATGATTCGATGTGGTATTGTTGAGGAGAATGAAGCTATGCTTGCACGTTTTCTGGGTGGATTAAATAGAGAGATTCAGACCATTCTAGACTATAAGGAGTATACTAATATCACTCGTTTATTCCATCTTGCTTGTAAAGCTGAACGTGAAGTGCAGGATCGACAAGCATTGGCGCGAACTAACTTTTCTGCAGGCCGACCTTCATCATGGACACCGCGTGCATCTTCTACTTCAACTGCACCAGCACCTCAATCAGGTGCCTTCTACAGCTGTGATACAAGAAAACAGGGACAACCACCATTATGTGCCAAGAGCGCACCTGCCGGGCCTGCACAGAGTTCTTCTTCTTCCAGGGCATCAACAGGGCACACAAGTGATATTATTTGTCGTCGTTGTAAGGGAGGAGGTCATTATGCGAGAGAATGCAAATCTCCGCGTGTGATGATTGCTACCGCGGATGGTGGATATGAGTCCGCTAGTGACTATGATGAGGAGACTTTGGCTCTTATTACACGTGAAGAACATGGTGGAGATGACTCCGATCATGAGACGCAATACATGGCTCCTGAAGACGCTGACAGGTATGAATGTTTAGTTGCTCAACGTGTTTTGAGTGTGCAGGTCACACAAGCTGAGCAAAATCAGAGGCATAATTTGTTCCATACCAAGGGAGTTGTGAAAGAACGTTCTGTGCGCGTCATCATAGATGGAGGGAGCTGCAACAACTTGGCTAGCATGGAGATGGTGGAGAAGCTTTCTCTCACCACAAGACCACATCCACATCCTTACTACATCCAATGGTTCAACAACAGCGGCAAGGTTAAGGTAACACGTACTGTTCGTGTGCATTTTAGTATCTCTACATATGCTGATTATGTTGATTGTGATGTGGTACCTATGCAAGCATGTTCCTTATTACTTGGTAGACCATGGCAATTTGATAAAAATTCTGTACACCATGGTAGAAACAATCAGTATACTCTTGTTCATAAGGATAAAAATATTACTTTGCTTCCTATGACTCCTGATTCTATTTTGAAAGATGATATTAATAGAGCTAATAAAGCAAAACAAGAGAAGAATAAGAGTGAAAATCAGATTGTGGCAAAAGAATTGGAGCAACAAATGAAGCCTAATAGTAAACCATATAGTGTTACTTCTGAAATTAAATTGAAAAGTGCATGTTTATTTGCCACCAAATCTGATATTGATGAGCTAGTTTTCAGCAAATCTGTTTGCTATGCTTTTGTGTGCAAAGAGGCATTATTTTCATTCGAGGACGTGCCTTCCTCTTTGCCTCCTGCTATCACTAACATTTTGCAGGAGTTCACTGACGTCTTTCCACAAGACGTGCCACCGGGATTACCACCTACTCGAGGGATTGAGCATCAGATCGACTTAATTCCCGGTGCTTCACTGCCAAACCGTGCGCCATACCGTACCAATCCAGAGGAGATGAAGGAGATTATGCGTCAAGTACAAGAGCTTCTCGACAAAGGTTATATACGCGAATCCCTTAGTCCTTGTGCTGTTCCTATTATTCTAGTGCCGAAAAAGGATGGTACATCGCGTATGTGTGTTGATTGTAGAGGCATTAATAATATTACCATTCGTTATCGTCATCCTATTCCTAGGCTAGATGATATGCTTGATGAATTGAGTGGTTCTACAATATTCTCCAAAGTTGATTTGCGTAGTGGATACCATCAAATTCGTATGAAATTGGGGGATGAATGGAAAACAGCATTTAAAACTAAGTTTGGATTATATGAGTGGTTAGTCATGCCTTTTGGGTTAACTAATGCGCCTAGTACTTTCATGAGACTAATGAACGAAGTTTTACGTGCTTTCATTGGACGATTTGTGGTAGTCTATTTTGATGATATACTGATTTATAGCAGATCTTTCGAAGAACATTTGGAACATTTACGTGCTGTTTTTGTTGCTCTACGTGATGCATGTCTGTTTGGTAACCTTGGGAAGTGCACCTTTTGCACCGACTGAGTATCTTTTCTTGGCTATGTTGTTACTCCACAGGGAATTGAAGTTGATAAAGCAAAGATTGAAGCTATTGAGAGTTGGCCGCAGCCCAAAACGGTCACACAAGTGAGGAGTTTTCTTGGCCTCGCTGGATTCTATAGGTGTTTTGTGAGAGATTTCAGCACCATTGCTGCACCTCTCAATGAGCTTACAAAGAAAGATGTGCCTTTTCTTTGGGGTACCGCACAGGAAGAAGCCTTCTCGGTATTGAAAGATAAGTTGACACATGCTCCTTTACTCCAACTTCCTGATTTTGAGCTTGAATGTGATGCTAGTGGAATTGGATTAGGAGGTGTGTTATTACAAGATGGCAAACCTGTTGCATACTTTTCTGAAAAATTGAGTGGGCCTAGTCTGAATTATTCTACTTATGATAAAGAATTATATGCTCTTGTTCAGACTTTAGAAACATGGCAACATTATTTAGGGCCCAAAGAATTTGTTATACATTCTGATCATGAATCTTTGAAACATATTAAAAGTCAAGCTAAACTGAATCATAGACATGCTAAATGGGTTGAATTCATTAAGACTTTCCCTTATGTCATTAAACACAAGAAGGGAAAAGAAAATGTTATTTCTGATGCATTGTCTCGTCGCTATACTATGCTTTCACAACTTGACTTCAAAATATTTGGTTTGGAGACCATCAAAGATCAATATGTGCATGATGCTGATTTTAAAGATGTAATGCAGAATTGTAAAGAAGGAAGAATGTGGAACAAGTTTGTCGTTAACGATGGATTTGTGTTTCGTGCTAACAAGCTATGCATTCCAGCTAGCTCCGTTCGTCTTTTGTTGTTGCAGGAGGCGCATGGAGGAGGATTAATGGGACACTTTGGCGTGAAGAAGACGGAGGACGTACTTGCTACACATTTCTTTTGGCCAAAGATGAGACGGGATGTTGAGCGTTTTATTGCTCGCTGCACTACATGTCAAAAAGCTAAGTCACGACTCAATCCTCATGGTTTATATATGCCTTTGCCTGTACCTAGTGTTCCTTGTGAGGATATATCTATGGACTTTGTTTTAGGTTTACCTCGAACAAAGAAGGGGAGGGATAGCATATTTGTTGTCGTGGATAGATTCTCGAAAATGGCACACTTTATACCATGTCATAAAAGCGATGATGCTGTTAATGTTGCTGATTTGTTCTTTCGTGAAATTATTCGCTTGCATGGTGTCCCAAATACTATTGTTTCAGATCGTGATACTAAATTTCTTAGCCACTTTTGGAGATGTTTATGGGCTAAGTTGGGGACTAAACTGCTTTTTAGTACTACTTGTCACCCCCAAACTGATGGCCAAACTGAAGTAGTCAATAGAACATTGTCTACTATGCTTAGGGCTGTTTTGAAGAGTAATAAGAAAATGTGGGAGGAATGCTTGCCTCATATTGAATTTGCTTATAATCATTCATTGCATTCTACTACTAAGATGTGCCCTTTTGAAGTTGTGTATGGTTTCCTACCTCGTGCACCTATTGATTTGTTGCCTCTTCCATCTTCGGAGAAGGTTAATTTTGATGCTAAACAACGTGCTGAATTGATTTTAAAAATGCATGAGTTAACTAAGGAAAACATTGAGCGTATGAATGCTAAATATAAATTTGCTGGAGATAAGGGTAGAAAACATGTTGTGTTTGCACCTGGAGATCTTGTTTGGTTACATTTGCGTAAGGATAGATTTCCTGATTTGCGCAAATCAAAGTTAATGCCACGTGCTGATGGTCCCTTTAAGGTGTTAGAGAAAATAAATGATAATGCATATAAACTTGAGCTGCCTGCAGATTTTGGGGTTAGTCCCACTTTTAACATTGCAGATTTGAAGCCTTATTTGGGTGAGGAAGATGAACTTCCGTCGAGGACGACTTCATTTCAAGAAGGGGAGGATGATGAGGACATCAATACAATTGTTACACCCACAGCCCCTGCTGCTATACATACTGGACCAATTACTAGAGCTCGTGCACGCCAACTAAATTACCAGGGCCTAGCTTGGAGAAGGATGAACATTGGAGCAAGAACAAGCATGGAGATGATGGCATGCGCAAGGGGAACAATAACGGAGTTACAAGTGATGATTTCAGGACTTTGAAGCCACCATAATGGGTGCATGAAGCCTTGGACGAAATATACAAGATGCCACTTCATAAATTTCGTCCCGAGGCTATTTTAGGTGCTGCGTCACCTTATTATTGGGCCAGGCCCATGTAATTTCGAAATACATAAGTATAGGCTATTTTTAGAGTCCGTATGTGTGGGGAAACAAGAGATAGGGTTGATTTCGGACCCCTCCACCAAGGGCCACGAAATTCCCCCCTCTTCCTCCATATATACAGCCCTTAGGGCATCGTTTAGACTTTGGGTTTTGTTTAGATTAAAAGTTCGCCATAGCTGCAACTTCGCGTACTTCGTTTGTGTTCAACGACGAGACAAAGGCGTCACAGAACCCCACCTTGATCAATAAAGCTTTCATCTTATATTCGCAATATCCAGATTGCAATCTTAGTTTCTTGCTTGTTCTTCGTTTGCTCGCAGGAAACAGACCCTCGTGGTCAGGTTGATCGTGCTCCGGCGTGGTCAATAACCTCTCGGAGTTGGTTTAGCGATTGCTAAGGCGCGACGTCCTCGCACGTTCGTAGTCGGATCGTCAAAGTCGACTTCCACCAAAGCGATATCCATCATCTCATCGAAAGACGGGACACCTTTGCCTCTATCACTTTGTTTTAGGTTTACCTCGAACAAAGAAGGGGAGGGATAGCATATTTGTTGTCGTGGATAGATTCTCGAAAATGGCACACTTTATACCATGTCATAAAAGCGATGATGCTGTTAATGTTGCTGATTTGTTCTTTCGTGAAATTATTCGCTTGCATGGTGTGCCAAATACTATTGTTTCAGATCGTGATACTAAATTTCTTAGCCACTTTTGGAGATGTTTATGGGCTAAGTTGGGGACTAAACTGCTTTTTAGTACTACTTGTCACCCCCAAACTGATGGCCAAACTGAAGTAGTCAATAGAACATTGTCTACTATGCTTAGGGCTGTTTTGAAGAGTAATAAGAAAATGTGGGAGGAATGCTTGCCTCATATTGAATTTGCTTATAATCATTCATTGCATTCTACTACTAAGATGTGCCCTTTTGAAGTTGTGTATGGTTTCCTACCTCGTGCACCTATTGATTTGTTGCCTCTTCCATCTTCGGAGAAGGTTAATTTTGATGCTAAACAACATGCTGAATTGATTTTAAAAATGCATGAGTTAACTAAGGAAAACATTGAGCGTATGAATGCTAAATATAAACTTGCTGGAGATAAGGGTAGAAAACATGTTGTGTTTGCACCTGGAGATCTTGTTTGGTTACATTTGCGTAAGGATAGATTTCCTGAATTGCGCAAATCAAAGTTAATGCCACGTGCTGATGGTCCCTTTAAGGTGTTAGAGAAAATAAATGATAATGCATATAAACTTGAGCTGCCTCCAGATTTTGGGGTTAGTCCCACTTTTAACATTGCAAATTTGAAGCCTTATTTGGGTGAGGAAGATGAACTTCCGTCGAGGACGACTTCATTTCAAGAAGGGGAGGATGATGAGGACATCAATACAATTGTTACACCCACAGCCCCTGCTGCTATACATACTGGACCAATTACTAGAGCTCGTGCATGCCAACTAAATTACCAGGTACTTTCGTTTCTTGGTAATGATTCTAATGTTCATGAGAATATGATGCTGCCTAAATTGGATACAT
Organism: Triticum aestivum; assembly: GCF_018294505.1. Taxonomy (NCBI): domain Eukaryota; kingdom Viridiplantae; phylum Streptophyta; class Magnoliopsida; order Poales; family Poaceae; genus Triticum; species Triticum aestivum. The sequence continues at coordinate 302,899,807 of NC_057813.1, read as the reverse complement.
TTGTTTTGCTTACAAATGAAGGGCCTAGCTTGGAGAAGGATGAACATTGGAGCAAGAACAAGCATGGAGATGATGGCATGCGCAAGGGGAACAAGAACGGAGTTACAAGTGATGATTTCAGGACTTTGAAGCCACCATAATGGGTGCATGAAGCCTTGGACGAAATATACAAGATGCCACTTCATAAATTTCGTCCCGAGGCTATTTTAGGTGCTGCGTCACCTTATTATTGGGCCAGGCCCATGTAATTTCGAAATACATAAGTATAGGCTATTTTTAGAGTCCGTATGTGTGGGGAAACAAGAGATAGGGTTGATTTCGGACCCCTCCACCAAGGGCCACGAAATTCCCCCCTCTTCCTCCATATATATAGCCCTTAGGGCATCGTTTAGACTTTGGGTTTTGTTTAGATTAAAAGTTCGCCATAGCTGCAATTCGCGTACTTCATTTGTGTTCAACGACCAGACAAAGGCGTCACAGAGCCCCACCTTGATCAATAAAGTTTCATCTTATATTCACAATATCCAGATTGCAATCTCAGTTTCTTGCTTGTTCTTCGTTTGCTCGCAGGAAACAGACCCTCGTGGTCAGGTTGATCGTGCTTCGGCGTGGTCGATAACCTCTCGGAGTTGGTTTAGCGATTGCTAAGGCGCGACGTCCTCGCACGTTCGTAGTCGGATCGTCAAAGTCGACTTCCACCAAAGCGATATCCATCATCTCATCGAAAGACGGGACACCCCGCCTCTATCAGGTGTGCTCAAATCAACAGGTAACTCAACACATGATGCATTCAAGTTAACTAGGCATGCTTCATTCTCATGTGAAGTTATATCATCAATACCTTTACTGTTACCTCGCAGAGATGTAGCTGATGTAGGTACGGTCGTTGACAATGTAGCATACTCTTGAGATGATATTGCGCTCACAATCCGAGGTGGGGCTGCTCTAGTAGGTGCAATAGTGGAGTAACCAACCGGCGATTGTGAGCATGAACTGGAATAGTAGTTGTTGTAGTCACCCAATGCATCCTCCTGTATCTGTCTCTCAAAGGTACAAGCACGGACATACATACCAGTAATGCAATGAGAAATATACTGAAATCTTGCCTGAATATCATGGTTCAAACCACCAAAAAATCTATTCATTGTATCATCCTCAGATTCTTCTATGTCACAATGATGCATATAAGATTTAAACTCTTGGTAGTAAGCATGAACAGTGTTACTGCCTTGTTTTAATTGCTCCAATTTGCGACGCAATTCACGACGATAGTAAGGAGGAAAAAATTGTTGTCTCATTACAGCTTTCAAAACTTTCCAAGTTGTGGGTTGGTTATCAATGTTTTTCTTACAATGTACACTCCACCAAATAGAAGCAAAACCAGTAAATGCTCTAATGGTAGCTCGTACTCTCTCAAGTTCAGAAAAATCATGGTGACTAAAAACTTGTTCTACTTCAAGCTCCCAAGCTAGATAAATAGCAGGATTAAATCTACCCTCAAATGATGGTAAAGAGATAATCTGACCATATGCTTGTGTGTGTTGTCCCAACTCTCGTGATGGTGAAGATGTGTCCGTCGTCCAAGAACTTCTATCTCTGGAACCTGTCATGATTAGTAGAAACAAGAACCAAAATTCGAGAATAATGTTCCTATGAACTACTAGGATGTGGTTGTAAAGTGCTCACAGTAAAGCAAATATGAATATCTTACAAGTTCTTACCATGCAGCAGGTGGTGAGAGGCAACTAGCGATGTCAAATAACTCCGAAGATTGTGTAAAGCGATTGCCAGGGGAACATGCGTATACACGGTGTAGAAATATGTGGAGCTGGGTTGGCTATATATGATAGCAAAAGATTAGCAATAATCAATTCAGAGATGCAATGTTGAATAAACGCTCAACGACGGTACTATGCTGGTCCTAGGCTAGACCGAACTAGAGACGCGAGCCTAGGTCATGTTGTAGCACAACTAGCATCAATGAAGGATACTAAGTAGCTCTGGACAGCAAGATATAAGTAAAGATCACAACGGCAGTAAAGATAATGATGTGAAACAACAGCCAAGCAGGATATATCAACAACTTTGTCTCCAACTTTCCTCTGAAAAAGCTTGTGCCAATTTTTTTGTTTTTTTTTCAAGAATGGTATTGACTCAAGCTTTCAAACACAAAAGGAATCACTCAATTCCGAGTTGATATGAGGAGTCAAAAAATTCGAAAATTGTCCTGAAAAACTAGAATAAGCTGTGTTCATGAACTTCGGCGGGCAAAAAGACCTATTTAGAAGCCGATTTTGAGGTGCCAAATATTGAAATAGCTTCTTCAACTATTTAGATGCGGCTCGTCGCTAGCTTTCGTTTGAGTACTCGCGGAGGCAAAACGGACTTCGTATGAGGAAGTTATGCTTGTTTTACTGAACAGTGCACAAAACAGATTCCAATCCGAATTCAACTACGAGATTGAGTCTAAAAAGATCCGAATTTCATTTTTTTTCTTCTCTCTTTTTTTTCCTCACACTTTTTTTCTTTCTCTCCTTTTTTTTTCTCTGACTTTTTTTTCTCTTTTTTTTCTCTCGTTTTTTTTCTCTCTTTTTTTCTCCCTCTTTCCAAAACAAACTAGATAAGATGCAGATTGGATCAAGTGAAGATGTGAACGATCTCAACTATTATTATGACAATGAATGGTGGGTAGCACGTGGTGGAAATTGATGGATGGGTGGTGAACAGCGGAAGAGATAATGATGCAGCGGTGGCGTGATTAATGTGAACAGAACTCGAAACTCTAAACGAACTAGATACTAAGACCAGCAACTCGACACGACGATGCAACCGATAATTCAACTATGCAAGCAATGAAAAGAAAATTGCAAAGGCTCAGACTGGCTTGGACCAAGGATGAATAGATCTAACTCTTTTTTGTGGCTTTTTCTTGGACAATAGGTAAGAAAATAAATCTAATCTAGGAAAACTGGAAATTCTCACCGAGCAACCTGAAAACTGATACCACTTGATAGAGGCGAGGGTGTCCCGATCTTTCGATGAGATGATAACTATCGATTTGGTGGAGACGACTTTGACGATCCGACTACAAATGTGCACGACGTTGCGGCTTAGCAATCGCTAAACCAATCTCCTGAGGTTACTGACGATGCCAGAAGCACGGTCAGCCTGACCACGAAGGTCTATTCCTGCAAGCAATCGAAGAACGAGCAAGAATATGATAAAGCAATCTGAATATTGCAAATATATATGAGGTATTGATAATGGTGGGGATCCGTAAGCGGTCTTGGTCTGGTCGTTGGACACAAACGAAGTACACGAAGTTGCAGTGGCTAACTTTTAACTAAACAAAACCCAAGGAAAAAGCTACTAGATGGATCTACTTATATAGGAGCAAGGGGTGGCGGCCAAGGAGGTGGGAGGACGTCCCAAGGCAGCCTAAAACTAACCCTAAGTCGTACAAGGCTCATGGGCCCAAGTGGAGGTGATGCAACACCTTTGGGCTTGTAGTTTGACTCGGATTCTGCTGCAACGTCAGATTGTTTCGTGCGTAACTCAATGCTCCGGACGAATTTGAAGGTGAATCCAATTGGGTTGGAAAGAGCACGAAATCTAGTGTCCAACAAAAAAAGAATCACCCAATTCGGAGTCCGTATGAAAAAGTTGTTGGCGTTTTGAGTCAGGTATGTCTGTGCAGTCCGAATCTGAATCCAGAACGTGAGAGACTTGGACTCTATCTTCTCTTGGCCCAAAAGTGACGTGAGAGGACTTTTTGAACACAACCTAAACTTCTCCTTTTCCCTTGTCTTCATATGTGGATTGTACAAATGTCCCATACACCTGCAATTAGACAAAACACAAAAGTGTGTGAAGTATTTTTGTTCTGGATTACATAAATAGATTATTGAATAGTTTGCATTAGAAATCACCTGACAAATATGCATGTATGCAATATTTTTGGTCGTATCCACGGTAGTCATGTCCTCATCAGGTGGGGTGATCCTTTCGATCGAAGGTGATTGGACACGCCGACTATGGGTTGAATTTTGGGGAGACCGGCTCTACGGCGCAGACATCCCTTAATGCGCACTTGCGCTCCCGCTTGGGGATGTGAGTGATGTAGATCATATTCATCATTTTGACCTCGGGGGAAAATTTCTTATGCCCCCTGTGTTCAGTGGGCGAGGCTCTTCTTCGTCGTCCTCGCTGGGCGGCCTTTTCCCCTTGTGTTCGGAGTTGAGCTTGCCGGCCTGTTTAAAGACCCAACAGTTTCTGTTGGTGTGATTGGCTGGTTTATCGGGGGTGCCATGAATCTTGCAAGGTCGATCAAGTATTCTATCCAAACTGGATGGACCACCTTTGTTTCCTTTGAATGTCTTCTTCCGTTGACTGGATTTGGGGCCACTGAATCCGGCGTTGACCATCGTATCTTCGTTATCGTTTCGACGCTTGTGCTTGTTGCATCGTGGCTTGCCATTGCCGTCTCTGGCTTCAGAAGTGCCTGGGTTGTTGGTACTATTGCTTCTACGAGCTAGCCAACTATCTTCTCCCGCACAAAAGCGGGTCATAAGTGCGGTGAGGGCTGCCATGGACTTCGGCTTCTCTTGGCCGAGGTGTCGGGCAAGCCACTCATCTCGGACGCTGTGTTTGAAGGCCGCGAGGGCTTCAGCGTCCGGACAATCCACAATCTAGTTCTTTTTTACTAAGAATGGTCCAGAGCTTCCGCGCTGATTCGCCGGGTTGCTGGATTATGTGACTAAGGTCATCGGCGTCTAGGGGCCGAACATAGGTACCTTGGAAGTTGTCTCTGAAGGCGTCCTCCAAGTCTTCCCAGCTACCAATAGAGTTTTCAGGGAGGCTGTTCAGCCAGTGCCATGCTGGCCCCTTAAGTTTTAGAGGGAGGTACTTGATGGCATGTAAGTCATCACCGTGAGCCATGTGGATGTGGAGGAGAAAATCTTCAATCCATACTGCGGGATCTGTTATGCCGTCGTATGATTCAATGTTCACGGGTTTAAAGCCTTCTGGGAACTCGTGCTCCATCACCTCATCGGTGAAGCATAGGGGGTGTGCGGCGCCTCTGTATCGGGCGATGTCACGATGCAGTTCGGATGAAGTCCGTATGCGGTTTTCGGCCCGGGTGAGGTTGTGCTTGTCGCGCCAGGCTTGATGGCCGTCTTCTCCCGCTGGTGCACGCCCCCTTGATCCATAGATTGATTTGGTATGACTAGCTCTATTGTCCAGGTCCTGTCGCACGTCATACGTGTATCCTGCAGTTGTTGTCTCTCTGCCTCTAGGGCGAGGTGGTGCGGTCTAGTGTTCGGCTTGAGTTGCCACTCTGTCCCGGCCACGAGGTGGTTGGTCAGGTCTGTCCGTGGCGTTACGCGCTAGTATAGGTTCCAGGACCTCGTCGTCGAATTGGGATAGCAGCCTGTGCTTTGGGTAACTCTTAGTTGGGCGCTCGAGGCCGTATTCCTCGGCAGCCACAACATTTCGTCTGTCATTGAGTAAATCCTTATCAGCTTGAAGTTGCTGCCGCTTCTTTTTCAGGCTTCTTGCCGTGGCTATTAGCCGGCGCTTAAAGCGCTGTTGTTTGAGGGGTTCCTCTGGTACGATGAAGTCTTCGTCGTCGAGGCTCTCATCCTCTTCGAAGATCGGTTGGTAGTTACTATCCTCCGAGCCCTCGTTCCCGACGGGATCGTCGGGTTTAACTTGCCCATCCTCCCAATCATCATGTTCGAATGTTGGCTCGATAGGGGCTTCTTGGTCTTTGGCGTTGTCGGTGTCAAAACCAGCGGATCTCGGGTAGGGGGGCCCGAACTGTGCCTCCAAGGCTAATGGTAACAAGAGGCAGGGGACACGATGTTTTACCCAGGTTCGGTCCCTCTCGATGGAGGTAATACCCTACTTCCTGCTTGATTGATCTTGATGATATGAGTATTACAAGAGTTGATCTACCACGAGATCGTAGAGGCTAAACCCTAGAAGCTAGCCTATGATTATGATTGTTCTTGTCCTACGGACTAAATCCTCCGGTTTATATAGACACTGGAGGGGGCTAGGGTTACACAGAGTCGGTTACAGAGAAGCAAATCTACATATCCGAATATCCAAGCTTGCCTTCCACGCAAAGGAGAGTCCCATCCGGACACGGGACGAAGTCTTCAATCTTGTATCTTCATAGTCCAACAGTCCGGCCAAAGTATATAGTCCGGTTATCCGAGGACCTCTTAATCTAGGACTCCCTCAGTAGCCCCTGAACCAGGCTTCAATGACGATGAGTCCGGCACGCAAATTGTCTTCGGCATTGCAAGGCGGGTTCCTTCTCCGAATACTCCATATAAGAATTAGAACATAAGAATCATGTCCGGCTCTGCAAAACAAATTCCACATGCCACCGTAGAGAGTATAATATTCCACAAATCTAATTTGCTCACAGTTTTTTACAGCATGACGTCACGCCATTGTCCGGTCATTATTCGAACCGTTTTCATAACCTGCCGACGCACATATCATGAGGCGGTTTTATCAGCATGTCTTGTCGAAGCAGAGATCGGGCCCCCCTATTACGGGATTCTCATTAAGACGGGTGCGGGTAACCCAACCGTGCCATCAATCGTGGCGCTTGAGGGAATAAGCGTGTTTAGCGGGTAAGTGGGGAGGCGCAGGATCGTTGCTGCCTTTATAAGGGGATAAGAACCCTCCGTTTCACCCACGCCCTTCCCTACTCATCCATTCCTTTCCGCTCGAGCCCTAGTGCCCAAGCGCTCCTCTTCTCCGCCCAAAAAGGATTTTTGAAGATTCCCGGATCTAGAGCAGGAGGCAAGTGATGGCCTCTACCGTCCGGGAGAAGGATATCAAGAAGCTTCGGGGGGCCGGGTACCTGGCCAAGAGAATTGGCCATCGCCTTCCGACGGTGGGACAGATCGTCCCCACCTCGGAACCCCATGAGAGGGTGGTATTCCTCCCTCATTTTGTCCGCGGGCTAGGGTCTCCCCTCCACCCATTTGTTCGCGGCATCATGTACTACCACAGGATTGATTTCCATGGTCTATCCCCAAATTCCTTCCTCAACATCTCGACATTCATAGTCGTGTGCGAGGCCTTTCTCCGCGTCCCGCCATACTTTGGTTTGTGGCTAAAGGTTTTTAATGTAAAGCCCAAGGTAGTGAGCGGTGAGCATGCCGAATGCGGAGGCGCCATGGTGAGCAAGATGCCCAATGTTACATGGCCGACAAGGACTTTTAACGATTCCGTCAAGGAGTGGCAGTAGCAGTGGTTCTACATCACTGAGCCACGTGGCAAGGAGTGGACCGCCGTTCCGGAGTTTAGATCCGGTGCCCCCCTGCGACTTACGTCCTGGCAGAAGAAGGGCCTGAACTGGGCTTCGTCTGACGAGCTATCAGAGCTCCAGACGCGCGTTCAAGACATGGAAGACAAGAGCGTCAAGCTCGTCAATGTAGTCCAGGTGATGTTGGTTCGCCGAATTCTACCATGTCAACACCGAGCTTGCAATATGTGGGAGTTCAACCCGGCCAAGCACCAGACCCTACTAGAGCTCTTTGGCTCTACGCACAAGGACATCTGGAAGGTGCTTTTCAAGTCCGACAAACCATGGCCGGACTCCACCGAGGACCGTGGGTACCAACTGTCCCGCCCCGTAAGTTCGCTAAGCAACTGAATGTTTGACAACTCATGTGTTCTATCCGTACATTCTCAGGAAAATACTTAACGTGTTTCCTATCATTTTCCCAGGGCTGGGCGAAGAAGGCAGGGTGGATCTACTGTCCAGCCCCTCTGCCAGAAGAATCGGCCAACCCACTTCTGATGAAGATGCTGGTCCCAGCACCATATAAGGCACCGAAGAAGAAGGCCAAAAAGGAGGCCAAGAAGACTAGGGGCAGCCTCCGTCGCCGTGGTGCCCCGGACACAAAATCCGAGGACTCCAATGCCCACTCTTCCTCCGAAGAGGACGGGGAGGAGGAGGACGAATCCCCCGCAGGGGGAAGGAAGAAAAGATCGACCTCCAACTCTTTGGAAGCCGATTCACCCAAGAGGGGAAAAACTCCTCTTCAAAAGGAGTCCACCGGCGCCACCGATAGCAGACCGGAGTGGGATCCCAGGGCCGAGCCCCTGGCGAACTCGTAAGTATAAAATCTGAACACACTCATGTGTCCGAACTTGTCATGGCATCACCTTCTAATTTGAGTCGTGCTTTTTCTTTTTCAGTCCGGCGAAGCCCCGCGCCAAACAATCCTCGTCAGAAGATCTACTGGGTTCGGACGCTATGGGGAGCGGGACACCCCTGAAGGCCTCCTCCTCCAAGCGTAGGAATGAAACCGAGGTTTCGTCCCAGAAGGACCCAGGCCATGGAGGAGGGGAGAAGGTCGCAAAGTCGCCAACAGGAGGCCACACTTCTGGGGCCGGTCACACGGGAGAGAAAGCTCCGGTGTCGACAGGGGGGGTCACCTTGAATCCAAACCAAAGCCGGACATGATTCTAGAGACCCATAAGGTCCCCGAGTCAGACAGACAGCCTCCGCCAACTGGAGGAGGTATGTCTGTTCCACCGGCCGCCTCTGTCCAACCAGAGGTGCCGGATACTTTATTGGCGGCGCTGAAGGGTGCCTCCATCGTTGATGAACACCGTACCCTCATTGGTACGGTGATTGAGAAGATTCAGTCCACTGAGAGTGGACTGAATGAATCCTGTATCAACCTCATAAGAGGTTTTGAGGTATGTTTTATGAGTTTTTGGGAGAGTGTCATGGTATAGATAGTAGCCCCTGATACACTGTTCGGTGAAAGAAAAAACCGGGCAGAGGATAAAATTTATGTTTGTAGGAGACTCACTTGATGACATTTATCACTCTTTTTAACCAGCAGGCATCTGTAGCGACTGCCGCCTCTCAACCGCCGAAGTATCCGGACTGAGGCATAGTCTGGAGCGGGCCAAAGGAGAACTTGGCCAAGTGAAGAAACAGCTGGAGGATAATCAAGGTATGTGGAAACCTTTTTTATGTACCACAAATGAATAAGTGCACATGATGGAAATATTTTTATAATGTGCTCTAGGAGCGACAACCAAAATTGAGGCTCTCAGGAGGGCTGTGGCCGAAGCCGAGAAGAAGGAAGCCACAGAGCAGGCTCTTCATGAGAAACATGAGGCTAGAGTTATTGAGGCTGAGCGAGAGCTTCAAGAGGCTGTGCAGAAATGCGAGACCTTGGAGCAGAGTTTAGCAGGGAAAGAATCCGAACTCTCCCAGGCTCGCCAGGCCACAAGTGATGCCCGGGGGGAAGCCCAAGGTGCCCTGAAGGAAATCCAGGAGACGAGGAAGATTGCGGCTAGTAAGGCTTTTTCTGTACAAAGGGAGTATTGGAGATGAGAAAATCAAATTTGACAACTTGAGTTTTGATGTATACATGGGTATTTGCGGAGCTGCCGCGCAGCATATCTGATGCCGCCCAATTTACCGAGCTGAAGGGGGGAATACTGTGAATAAGCTCTTCTGGATGCAGTATCTGGCGCCGAATTATCCGGTGCCTTTCTCCGATCAGCTGAAGCAGCTGGTCAAGCTGCATAAGGCGGCAGAGTTATCCATGAAGGAATTAATTATCCGGTTGTGGCCCGCTGAGCCGATTCCAAGCAGCTACTTCGGGCTCGTTAAGCGGCTTGTAAGTGCCTGCCCTCGACTCGAAGTCATCAAGCGGTCGGTCTGCATAGAAGGTGCGTGAATGGCCTTCGCCCGTGCCAAGGTGCATTGGGGGAAGATGGATGCAGAAAAGCTGATGATCGAGGGACCACCGGAGGGGAAGGAGCACCGCAAGCCCGAACTGTATTATGAAGGTGTCTTGAAAGGAGCCCGCCTTGCGGCAGAGCAATGCACCAAGGATGTTATATTTCCGTAAATACGGTCATGTTCATCCTTTGTAATATTTTAACAAGAGCATTCTTATCATCTATTGCTTGTTGTTTGAAAGTTTTTCCTCCTGTGCGACCGTTTTATATATTAACCCTGAGAGTCGGCTAGTCGTCGGCTTCCGCCCCCACGTAGTGAGTACGGGGGTGTTCGAGATAAACCTGAGCACTCTTTACCCCAATTTTGGGTCCCTAAAGGAGGTGTTCAGCACAGCGAACCAGGCAATCAGACTATAGGGCTTTATCGCTCCCACTTAGCCATAGGAGTTGTTACGAGGAAGGTAGGCGCAACCCCTAGTGCTCGGAAGACCGCACTAGGGGCTCTATAAGCGCCTGATCTAAAAAGGCCGATCCGTCGCACGCTGCATGATAGAGGCAAAGGTGTCCCGTCTTTCGATGAGATGATGAATATCGCTTTGGTGGCAGCCGACTTTGACGATCCGACTACGAACGTGCGAGGATGTCGCGCCTTAGCAATCGCTAAACCAACTCCGAGAGGTTATTGACCACGCCGGAGCACGATCAACCTGACCACGAGGGTCTGTTTCCTGCGAGCAAACAAAGAACAAGCAAGAAACTGAGATTGCAATCTGGATATTGCGAATATAAGATGAAAGCTTTATTGATCAAGGTGGGGTTCTGTGACGCCTTTGTCTGGTCGTTGAACACAAACTAAGTACACGAAGTTGCAGCTATGGCGAACTTTTAATCTAAACAAAACCCAAAGTCTAAACGATGCCCTAAGGGCTGTATATATGGAGGAAGAGGGGGGAATTTCGTGGCCCTTGGTGGAGGGGTCCGAAATCAACCCTATCTCTTGTTTCCCCACACATACGGACTCTAAAAATAGCCTATACTTATGTATTTCGAAATTACATGGGCCTGGCCCAATAATAAGGTGACGCAGCACCTAAAATAGCCTCGGGACGAAATTTATGAAGTGGCATCTTGTATATTTCGTCCAAGGCTTCATGCACCCATTATGGTGGCTTCAAAGTCCTGAAATCATCACTTGTAACGCCGTTCTTGTTCCCCTTGCGCATGCCATCATCTCCATGCTTGTTCTTGCTCCAATGTTCATCCTTCTCCAAGCTAGGCCCTTCATTTGTAAGCAAAACAAATGTATCCAATTTAGGCAGCATCATATTCTCATGAACATTAGAATCATTACCAAGAAACGAGAGTACCTGGTAATTTAGTTGGCGTGCACGAGCTCTAGTAATTGGTCCAGTATGTATAGCAGCAGGGGCTGTGGGTGTAACAATTGTATTGATGTCCTCATCACTGCATTAGTTATAGCATTGTGCGGAAGGAATCCTTAAAGATTTTAGAACCTCTCGAACAGCTGACCAGCTCTCGCAGCATCATGATAGTCAGTTTTCGGCTATCTCTACTGAGGTGCTCGTCCGGAAGAACCGGGACACAATCGCAGTAGTTCTCCCAGTGCTACCTTAGCCGATGTAGCGGAACGTAAGGTACCAAAACGTAGGAGCCGGGCAAACCCAACTATTGACCCAAGACATGATTCAGAGTTGATGCATATAATGCTATAAGTTCGGGGTGCCGGACTACCGTGAAGGTGTTTGGACTTTTTTGCCGTAGTATGGGCGTGACGAAGTGATAGAGGCGGGGTGTCCCGATCTTTCGATGAGATGATAACTATCGATTTGGTGAAGATGACTTTGACGATCCGACTACAAACGTGCACGACGTTGCGCCTTAGCAATCGCTAAACCAACTCCGAGAGGTTATTGACCACGCTGGAGCACAATCAACCTGACCACGAAGGTCTATTCCTGCAAGAAATCGAAGAACAAGCAAGAAATGATAAAAGAAATCTGAATATTGCGAGTATATATGAAGTATTGATAAAGGTGGGGATCCGTAAGCGGTCTTGGTCTGGTCGTTGGACACAAACGAAGTACACGAAGTTGCAATGGCTAACTTTTAACTAAACAAATCCCAAGGAAAAAGCTACTAGATGGATCTACTTATATAGGAGCAAGGGGTGGCGGCCAAGGAGGTGGGAGGACGTCCCAAGGCAGCCTAAAACTAACCCTAGGTCGTACAAGGCTCATGGGCCCAAGTGGAGGTGATGTAACACCTTTGGACTTGTAGTTTGACTCGGATTCTGGTGTAGCGTCAGATTGTTTGGTCCATAACTCAACACTCCGGATGGATTTTAAGGTGATTCCAATTGGGTTGGAAAGAGCATGAAATCTAATTTCCAACAAAAAAAGAATCACCCAATTCGGAGTTCGTATGAAAAAGTTGTTGGCGTTTTGAGTCAGGTATGTCTGTGCAGTCCGAATCTGAATCCGGAACGTGAGAGACTTGGACTCTATCTTCTCTTGGGCCAAAAGTGAAGTGAGAGAACTTTTTGAACAGCAAATAAACATCTCTTTCTTCCTTATCTTCATATGTGGATTGTACAAATGTCGCATACACCTGCAATTAGACAAAACACAAAAGTGTGTGAAGTATTTTTGTTCTGGATAACATAAATAGATTATTGAATAGTTTGCACTAGAAATCACCTGACAAATATGCATGTATGCAATATATTTGGTCATATCCAAGGTAGTCATGTCCTCATCATCCTCCCCTTCTTGAAAATAAAGCCGTCCTCGGCGTTGCTTAATCTGAAATGTGGCTAACAAAAGAGACAAGGTGTACATGTTGTATATGTATATGTCATCCATTTTTACTTCCCTCGATCTTTGCATATATGACACATGAATAGATGAGTAACTTGCATAGTTTATAAAATCTAAAGCCAAAACATTAGCACAAGAAGTAGAAGGCATGAAAATATTGCAACTTAGTTTGCACATATAAGTGAAGCTCTTATTCATTTCAAAAGATTGACAATGTTCATCATTAAACCATCCTAACTTCGATGAATAAACCTTACTTGCATTAAATTTACATGCTACAACATGCTTAAATAAGCAAATATGCAATAAGTCATTGGACACAGAATCATCATCAAGATTAGAGGTCATATCAAAATGATTAAACATTGGTTCTTTTGCATCAACAGTTAATTCAATGGGTGCACTCAAAATTGTTGATATTTCAGTTGTTTGATCACATGACGCATTCATGACAGTAACAAGAGTCTCTAAAATAGGTGGTGTGCTCAAATCAACAGGTAACTCAACACATGATGCATTCAAGTTAACTAGGCATGCTTCATTCTCATGTGAAGTTATCTCATCAAGACCTTTACTGTTACCTCGCAGAGATGTAGCTGATGTAGGTACGGACGTTGACAATGTACCATACTCTTGAGATGATATCGCGCACACAATCCGAGGTGGGGCTGCTCTAGTAGGTGCAATAGTGGAGTAACCAACCGGCGGTGGTGAGCATGAACTGGAATAGTAGTTGTTGTAGTCACCCAATGCATCCTCCTGTATTTGTCTCTCAAAGGTACAAGCACGGACATACATACCAGTAATGCAACGAGGAATATACTGAAATCTTGCCTGAATATCATGGTTCAAACCACCAAAAAATCTATTCATTGTATCATCCTCAGATTCTTCTATGTCACAATGATGCATATAAGATTTGAACTCTTGGTAGTAAGCATGAACAGTGTTACTGCCTTGTTTTAATTGCTCCAATTTGCGACGCAATTCACGACGATAGTAAGGAGGAAAAAATTGTTGTCTCATTACAGCTTTCAAAACTTTCCAAGTTGTGGGTTGGTTATCAATGTTTTTCTTACAATGTACACTCCACCAAATAGAAGCAAAACCAGTAAATGCTCTAATGGTAGCTCGTACTCTCTCAAGTTCAGAAAAATCATGGTGACTAAAAACTTGTTCTACTTCAAGCTCCCAAGCTAGATAAATAGCAGGATTAAATCTACCCTCAAATAATGGTAAAGAGATAACCTGACCATATGCTTGTGTGTGTTGTCCCAACTCTCGTGATGATGAAGATGTGTCCGTCATCCAAGAACTTCTATCTCTGGAACCTGTCATGATTAGTAGAAACAAGAACCAAAATTCGAGAATAATGTTCCTATGAACTACTAGGATGTGGTTGTATAGTGCTCACAGTAAAGCAAAAATCAATATCTTACAAGTTCTTACCATGCGGCAGGTGGTGACAGGAAACCAGCGGTGTCAAATAACTCCGAAGATTGTGTAAAACGATTGCCAGGGGAACGTACGTATACACGGTGTAGAAATATGTGGAGCTGGGTTGGCTATATATGGTAGCAAAAGATTAGCAATAATCAATTCAGAGATGCAATGTTGAATAAACGCTCAACGACGGTACTGTGCTGGTCCTAGGCTAGACCAAACTAGAGACGCGAGCCTAGAACACTAATGAGGTCACGTCGTAGCACAACTAGCATCAATAAAGGATATGAAGTAGCTCTGGACAGCAAGATATAAGTGAAGATCACAATAGCAGTAGACCTATTTAGAAGCTGATGTTGAGGTGCCAAATACTGAACTAGCTTATGCAACTATTTAGATGCGGCTCGTCGCTAGCTTCCATTTGAGTACTCGCGAAGCCAAAACAGACTTCATATGAGGAAGTTATGCCTGTTTTACTGAACAGTGCACAAAACAGATTCCAATCCGAATTCAACTACGAGATTGAGTCTAGATAGATCCGAATTTTGATTTTTTCTCCTCTCTTTTTTTTCTCACACTTTTTTTTCTTTTCCTTTCTTTTTTTTCTCTGGCTTTTTTTACTTTTTTTTCTCTCGTTTTTTTTCTCTATTTTTTTTCTCTCTCCCTCTTTCCAAAACAAACTAGATAAGATGTAGATTGGATCAAGCGAAGATGGGAACGATCTCAACTATGATTATGACAATGAACGGTGGGTAGCACGTGGAGGAAATTGATGTATGGGTGGTGGACAGCGGAAGGGATAACGATGCAGCGGCGACGTGACTAATGTGAATAGAACTCGAAACTCTAAACGACCTAGACACTAAGACCAGCAACTGGACACGATGATGCAACCGCAAATTCAACAAAGCAAATACAGAAAAGATTATGCAAGGCTCAGATTGGTTCGGATGGGATGAACTAACCCTAATTTTTTTTGGCTTTTTCGTGGACTATAGGTATGAAGAACAGACTCGATCTAAACTACGAAAAACTGTAAAATCTCACCGAGCAACCTGGAAATCTGATACCACTTGATAGAGGCGGGGTGTCCCGATCTTTCGATGAGATGATAACTATCGATTTGGTGAAGATGACTTTGACGATCCGACTACAAACGTGCACGACGTTGCGCCTTAGCAATCGCTAAACCAACTCCGAGAGGTTATTGACCACGCTGGAGCATAATCAACCTGACCACGAAGGTCTATTCCTGCAAGCAATCGAAGAACAAGCAAGAATATGATAAAAGCAATCTGAATATTGCGAGTATATATGAAGTATTGATAAAGGTGGGGATCCGTAAGCGGTCTTGGTCTGGTCGTTGGACACAAACGAAGTACACGAAGTTGCAATGGCTAACTTTTAACTAAACAAATCCCAAGGAAAAAGCTACTAGATGGATCTACTTATATAGGAGCAAGGGGTGGCGGCCAAGGAGGTGGGAGGACGTCCCAAGGCATCCTAAAACTAACCCTAGGTCGTACAAGGCTCATGGGCCCAAGTGGAGGTGATGTAACACCTTTGGACTTGTAGTTTGACTCGGATTCTGGTGCAGCGTCAGATTGTTTGGTCCATAACTCAACGCTCCAGACGGATTTTAAGGTGATTCCAATTGGGTTGGAAAGAGCATGAAATCTAATTTCCAACAAAAAAAGAATCACCCAATTCGGAGTCCGTATGAAGAAGTTGTTGGCGTTTTGAGTCAGGTATGTCTGTGCAGTCCAAATCTGTATGCAGAACGTGAGAGACTTGGACTCTATCTTCTCTTGGGCCAAAAGTGACGTGAGAGAACTTTTTGAACAGAAAATAAACATCTCTTTCTTCCTTATCTTCATATGTGGATTGTACAAATGTCCCATACACTTGCAATTAGACAAAACACAAAAGTGTGTGAAGTATTTTTGTTCTGGATAACATAAATAGATTATTGAATAGTTTGCACTAGAAATCACCTGACAAATATGCATGTATGCAATATATTTGGTCATATCCAAGGTAGTCATGTCCTCATCACGAAGCCCCTGGCATGTTAAGGCATATCGCGATAGGCAACTGCCTTTTAACAAAAGAATTTTAAATAAGAAATAACAGTAGGTGAGCATCATATAAATCCACATGTTGTATTTGAGTAATACGTCAATGCGTATGAGTACAGATGATGTGATAAAAAGAAATATGATTGCGGAACCTGCTGATACCGGGCGTGCGGAAGTTGTGTTCGGATCCGATGTGTAGTCGGATGATTATAGGGGAATATCTAGAGGTTCCCTGACGCGCTCGAACTGTCCCCATGCCCTCCATCATAGCCTATGTAAAGGTGAACCTGTAAAGAAAACGTAAGAAATTGGTTTTGCGCCACCTGGCGGTTGAGCCGTAGTATGTGGCTTGTATATTTACTTTTCCGGAGTGTTTTTAATTAATCTCCGGGCGTGCCGGGCTATACTGCCGCGCAGTAGTTCGGACTCCTTTGATGGTGTCCGGGAGCTTGGTCTTCGACTTGAGGTTCTAACTCCCGCAAAAAAAAAGACTTGAGGTTCGAATGTAAGGCACCGTCCGTTGTTCTCGCTGTTAAAGCAGTGGTAGACTCTTCGGCCGTGAGGGGGAGTTTGGACCTGCCATTAACCGTGATGACGCCGCATGGACTGGGCATATTTAATTTACGGTAGGCATAATGTGGCACCGCGTTGAACCGAGCGAATGCGGTTCGTCCGAGCAGCGCCTGATGGTTACAGCGAAAAGGGACGATGTCGAAGACTAAGTCTTTGGTACGGTGATTGTCCGGGGATCCGAAGACCACTTCCAGTGTGATTGAGCCCGTGCAATAGGCCTGTGCACCTGGTATGATACCTTTAAAGGTGGTTTTCGTGGGCTTGGTCCATGAGGGGTTGATGCCCATTTTGCGCACTGTATCCTGGTAAAGCAGGTTCAGGCTGCTGCCTCCATCCATAAGGACTTGTGTGAGGTGGAATCCGTCAATGATGGGGTCGAGGACTAATGCGGCCGAACCGCTATGCCAGGTACTGGTAGGGTGGTCCCTGCGATCGAAGGTGATCGGGCAAGAGGACCATGGGTTGAACTTTGGGTCGATTGTATAGGCCTCCCTTAGTGCATGTTTCCACTTGGGAATGTGGCTTGCGCATATCATATTTACCGTTTTCACCTAGGGAGGAAATTTCATCTTTCCTCCTGTATTCGGTGATCGAGGCTCTTCTTCGTCGTCGTCACTTTGAGACCCCTTCCCCTTGTTTTTGGCGTCTGATCTGCTGGCTTGTCTGAAGACCCAGCATTCTCTATTGGTGTGGTTGGCTGGTTTTCCAGGGGTGCCATGAATTTGGCATGGACGGTCGAGTATGCGGTCAAAACTGGACGGGCCTGAATTGTTTTTGTTGAATGGTTTCTTCCGCTGACCGGACTTTGAGCCGTTGAATTTGGCATTGACTGATGTGTCTTCGGCATTGTCACCGTTTTGCGGTGCTTGTGTTTGTTGTGTCGTGATTTGTCGTTGCTATCCTTGGCTTTTGATGTGCCGGGGTTGCTTGCTGTATTGTTGCTACGAGCCAACCAGCTATTCTCGCCCATGCAAAAGCGGGTCATGAGTGTTGTGAGGGCTGCCATGGACTTTGGCTTTTCCTGACCGAGATGTCGGGCAAGCCATTCGTCACAGATGTTATGCTCAAAGGTCGCTAGGGCTTCGGCATCTGGACAGTCAACAATTTGGTTCTTTTTGGTTAGGAATCGGGTCCAAAATTTCCTGGCTGACTTTCCGGGCTGCTGGGTTATGTGACTTAGATCATCAGCATCCGGTGGTCGCACGTAAGTGCCCTGGAAGTTGTCAAGGAATGCGTCTGCCAGGTTCTCCCAACTCTTGATGGAGTTTGCCGGTAGGCTATTCAGCCAATGCTGAGCCGGTCCCTTTAGTTTTAGTGGGAGGTATTTGATGGCGTGTAGATCATCTCCACGGGCCATGTGAATGTGAAGGAAAAAAATCTTCTATCCAAACTGCAGGGTCTGTGGTACCATCGTATGATTCAATGTTCACGGGTTTAAACCCTTCCGAGAATTCATGATCCATTACTTCATCAGTGAAGCATAGGGGATGTGCAGCGCCTCTGTGCCGGGCTTCATTGTATTCGGCCCGGCTGGATTTGTTAGTGTGTCCGGCGTGACGGTCATCGTCACGTCTTGTGGCGCGCTCTCACAATCTGTAGATCGATCTTGACTGTCCTGCTTTGTTTTCCAATACATCTCGCAGGTCCTTCGTGTAGCCCCGGGCCTTAGTGTTATTGTTTGATTGGCCACGGGGTGTGGTCTGGACTTCGGGCTGGTATGCCGTTTTGTCGTGGCCACGGGGGTGGCTGGTCAGCCGCATCATGCGCTGGTAGCGTGGGCTTTAAAGCCTCCTCCTCGAGTTGAGGTAGCAACCTGTGCTTTGGGTAGCTTTTGCTAGGGCACTCGAGTCCGTATTCCTCGGTAGCCAGGACCTCGGTCCATCTGTCAGTTAGCAGATCTTGATCAGCTTGAAGTTGTTTCTGCTTTTTCTTCAGGCTTTTTGCAGTGGCTATAAGCCGGCGTTTGAAGCGCTCCTGCTCGACAGGATCCTCAAGCATGATGAATTCTTCGTCACCAAGGCTCACTTCGTTTTCGGAGATAGGCATGTAATTATCGTCCTCTGATTCTCCATCAGTTGCCTGCTCTTTAGGGCTAGCTTGCCCATCCTCTTGCTCGGCCTGCTCGAAGCCTGGCTGGGCAGGATTGTCTTTGTCTTCGGCACCATCCGGATTGTTATCTCTTGTGTTGGTATCACTATTTTTGCTATGCCGGGGCTTGGAGCGGCGCCGATGACGCCGGTGTCTAGATTGCTTCCCCAAGGGGTTGTCTTCCGTTGCCTCGTCGCCATTGTTTTCTTTAGGGGTGTCCACCATATGAATATCATATGATGAGGTGGTTGTCCAGTGCCCTATAGGTGGTGGTTCCTGTTCTTCTCCTGCATCGTCGTCCATACCGTCGATGTCTTCGGAGTCGAAGTCGAGCACGTCGTTAAGTCATCGACAGTGGCTATAAAGTGGGAGGTGGGTGGGGGACGAATTTCTTCGTCGTCTGCACCCCACTCGAGCCGGACATAGCTCGGCCAAGAATCTCTTGACAAGGAAAGAGACCATAATGAGTTCAGCACATCACCCAAGGGCGAGTGTTGAAAAATATGCGCGGCGTTGAACTCCATGATGGGTGCCCAATCCGATTCGATAGGCACAGACACACGCGGTTCGGATCCTGTAGCTGGAGACGTGTCTGAGGGTCCGTTGACACCACCCTCGCAGGAGGTGGGATCAGTGTTCACCTCCGACGCCGATGAGTGTGCGGCCTCCATGGCGGGGTCCATCCACCCGTCCTCGGATGGCACGATCTGCTCCAGATTGATTCCCGGCGGCAACGCAGGTGCGATTTCCCGAATACTGTCCGACGGCAGATCAATGTCATGCCCATCGTGGCTGTTCGGCGCACTTGTCATGGGCTCGAATCCATCAAAGATCAAGTCTCCGCGAATGTGGGCAGTATAGTTTAAGCTTCCAAACCTGACCTGATGGCTAGGGGCATAGCTATCGATCTGCTCCAGATGGCCAAGCGAGTTGGCCCGCAGTACGAAGCCGCCGAATACAAAGATCTGTCCGGGAAAGAAAATCTCCCCCTGGACCGCATCATTGAAGATGATCGAGGGAGCCATCAGGCCTTATCGCGACCGCACAGTGGAACTCTCAATGAAAGCACCAATGTCGGTGTCAAAACCGGCTCTCGGGTAGGGGGTCCCGAACTATGCGTCCAAGGCTAATGGTAACAGGAGGCACGGGACACGATGTTTTACCCAGGTTTGGGCCCTCTCGATGGAGGTAATACCCTACTTCCTGCTTGATTAATCTTGATGATATGAGTATTACAAGAGTTGATCTACCACGAGATCGTAGAGGCTAAACCCTAGAAGCTAGCCTATGATTATGATTATTCTTATCCTATGGACTAAACCCTTCGGTTTATATAGACACCAGAGGGGGCTAGGGTTACACAGAGTCAGTTACAGAGAAGTAAATCTACATATCCGAATATCCAAGCTTGCCTTCCATGCAAAGGAGAGTCCCATCCGGACATGGGACGAAGTCTTCAATCTTGTATCTTCATAGTCCAACAGTCCGGCCAAAGTATATAGTCCGGCTGTCCGAGGACCCCTTAATCCAGGACTCCCTCAGACGTTCTCCGGAGTATTATTGTCTCTGGTGCCGGTATTGCAGTCTTTTTCACGACATGATTTCGAGCGGCGTCACTTACATCGATGCTTTGGTGGTGCCTCAGAAGGCCTGTCCTTGATGGGACCCTTCCCACCATCGCCGTCATCCTCTTTGGGTGTGTCCACCATGTACACATCATGATGCGGAGCATCCTTCGGTCATCCCCATGGACCTTCCGTCGTCTCACCAAGCACCAAGAGGACCCATGACTAGAGCACATGACAGAGGCAAAGGTGTCCCGTCTTTCGATGAGATGATGGATTTCGTTTTGGTGGAAGTCGACTTTGAAGAACCGACTACGAACGTGCGAGGACATCGCGCCTTAGCAATCGCTAAACCAACTCCGAGAGGTTATTGACCACGCCGGAGCACAATCAACCTGACCACGAGGGTCTGTTTCCTGCGAGCAAACGAAGAACAAGCAAGAAACTGAGATTGCAATCTGGATATTGCGAATATAAGATGAAAGCTTTATTGATCAAGGTGGGGTTCTGTGACGCCTTTGTCTGGTCGTTGAACACAAACGAAGTACACGAAGTTGCAGCTATGGCGAACTTTAATCTAAACAAAACCCAAAATCTAAACGCTGCCCTAAGGGTTGTATATATGGAGGAAGAGAGGGGGAATTTCGTGCCCCATGGTGGAGGGGTCCGAAATCAACCCTATCTCTTGTTTCCCCACACACACGGACTCTAAAAATAGCCTATACTAATGTATTTCGAAATTACATGGGCCTGGCCCAATAAAAAGGTGACACAACACCTATAATAGCCTCTGGACGAAATTTATGAAGTGGCATCTTGTATATTTCGTCCAAGGCTTCATGCACTCGTTATGGTGGCTTCAAAGACCTGAAATCATCACACGTAACTCCGTTCTTGTTCCCCTTGCGCATGCCATCATCTCCATGCTCTTTCTTGCTCCAATGTTCATCCTTCTCCAAGCTAGGCCCTTCATTTGTAAGCAAAACAAATGTATCCAATTTAGGCAGCATCATATTCTCATGAACATTACAATCGTTACCAAGAAACGAAAGTACCTGGTAATTTAGTTGGCATGCGCGAGCTCTAGTAATTGGTCCAGTATGTATAGCAGCAGGGGTTGTGGGTGTAACAATGGTATTGATGTCCTCATCATCCTCCCCTTCTTGAAATGAAGTCGTCCTCGACGGAAGTTCATCTTCGTCACCCAAATAAGGCTTCAAATCTGCAATGTTAAAAGTGGGACTAACCCCAAAATCTGCAGGCAGCTCAAGTTTGTGTGCATTATCATTTATTTTCTCTAACACCTTAAAGGGACCATCAGCACGTGGCATTAGCTTTGATTTGCGCAAATTAGGAAATCTATCTTTACGCAAATGTAACCAAACAAGATCTCCAGGTGCAAACACAACATGTTTTCTACCCTTATCTCCAACAAGTTTATATTTAGCATTCATACGCTCAATGTTTTCCTTAGTTAACTCATGCATTTTTAAAATCAATTCAACACGTTGTTTAGCATCAAAATTAACCTTCTTCGAAGATGGAAGAGGCAACAAATCAATAGGTGCACGAGGTAGGAAACCATACAAAACTTCAAAAGGGCACATCTTAGTAGTAGAATGCAATGAACGATTATAAGCAAATTCAATATGAGGCAAGCATTCCTCCCACATTTTCTTATTATTCTTCAAAACAGCCCTAAGCATAGTAGACAATGTCCTATTGACTACTTCAGTTTGTCCATCAGTTTGGGGGTGACAAGTAGTACTAAAAAGTAGTTTAGTCCCCAACTTAGCCCATAAACATCTCCAAAAGTGGCTAAGAAATTTAGTATCACGATCTGAAACAATAGTATTTGGCACCCCATGCAAGTGAATAATTTCACGATAGAACAAATCAGCAACATTAACAGCATCATTGCTTTTATGACATGGTATAAAGTGTGCCATTTTCGAGAATCTATCCACGACAACAAATATGCTATCCCTCCCCTTCTTTCTTCGAGGTAAACCTAAAACATAGTCCATAGATTTATCCTCCCAAGGAACACTAGGTACAGGCAAAGGCATATATAAACCATGAGGATTGAGTCGTGACTTAGCTTTTTGACATGTAGTGCAGCGAGCAATAAAACGCTCAACATCCCGTCTCATCTTTGGCCAAAAGAAATGTGTAGCAAGTACGTCCTCCGTCTTCTTCACGCCAAAGTGTCCCATTAGTCCTCCTCCATGCGCCTCCTGCAACAACAAAAGACAAACAGAGCTAGCTGGAATGCATAGCTTGTTAGCACGAAGCACAAATCCCTCGTTAACGACGAACTTGTTCCACATTCTTCCTTCTTTACAATTCTGCATTACATCTTTAAAATCAGCATCATGCACATATTGATCTTTGATGGTCTCCAAACCAAATATTTGAAGTCGAGTTGTGAAAGCATAGTATAGCGACGAGACAATGCATCAGCAATAACATTTTCTTTTCCCTTCTTGTGTTTAATGACATAAGGGAAAGTCTCAATGAATTCAACCCATTTAGCATGTCTACGATTCGGTTTAGCTTGGCGTTTAATATGTTTCAAAGATTCATGTTCAGAATGTATAACAAATTCTTTGGGCCATAAATAATGTTGCCATGTTTCTAAAGTCTGAACAAGAGCATATAATTCTTTATCATAAGTAGAATAATTCAGACTAGGCCCACTCAATTTTTCAGAAAAATATGCAACAGGTTTGCCATCTTGTAATAACACACCACCTAATCCAATTCCACTAGCATCACATTCAAGCTCAAAAGTCTTATTAAAATCAGGAAGTTTGAGTAAAGGAGCATGTGTCAACTTATCTTTCAATACCGTGAAGGCTTCTTCCTGTGCGGTACCCCAAAGAAAAGGCACATCTTTCTTTGTAAGCTCATTGAGAGGTGCAGCAATGGTGCTGAAATCTCTCACAAAACAACTATAGAATCCAGCGAGGCCAAGAAAACTCCTCACTTGTGTGACCGTTTTGGGTTGCGGCCAACTCTCAATAGTGTCAATCTTGGCTTTATCAACTTCAATTCCCTATGGAGTAACAACATAGCCAAGAAAAGATACTCGGTCGGTGCAAAAGGTGCACTTCCCGAGGTTACCAAACAAACGTGCATCACGTAGAGCAATAACAACAGCACGTAAATGTTCCAAATGTTCTTCCAAAGATCTGCTATAAATCAATATGTCATCAAAGTAAACTACCACAAATTGTCCAATTAAAGCACGTAAAACTTCGTTCATTAATCTCATGAAAGTACTAGGTGCATTAGTTAACCCAAAAGGCATGACTAACCACTCATATAATCCAAACTTAGTTTTAAATGCTGTTTTCCATTCATCTCCCAATTTCATATGAATTTGATGGTATCCATTACGCAAATCAACTTTGGAGAATATTGTAGATCCACTCAATTCATCAAGCATATCATCTAGCCTAGGAATAGGATGACGATAACGAATAGTAATATTATTAATGCCTCTACAATCAACACACATACGTGATGTACCATCCTTTTTCGGCACTAGAATAATAGGAACAACACAAGGACTAAGGGATTCACGTATATAACCATTGTCGAGAAGCTCTTGTACTTGACGCATAATCTCCTTCGTCTCCTCTGGATTGGTACGGTATGGCACACGGTTTGGCAGTGAAGCACCGGGAATTAAGTCAATCTGATGCTCAATCCCTCGAATAGGCGGTAATCCCGGTGGCACGTCTTGTGGAAAGACGTCAGCGAACTCCTGCAAAATGTTAGTGACAGCAGGAGGCAAAGAGGAAGGCACGTCCTCGAATGAAAATAATGCTTCTTTGCACAGAAAAGCATAGCAAACAGATTTGCTCAAATCTAGCACATCAATATCAGATTTGGTGGCAAATAAACATGCACTTTTCAATTTAATTTCAGAAGCAACACTAGATGGTTTATTATGAGGCTTCATTTGTTGCTCAAATTCTTTTGCCACAATCTGATTTTCACTCGTATTCTTCTCCTGTTTTGCTTTATTAGCTCTATTAATATCACCTTTCAAAATAGAATCAGGAGTCATAGGAAGCAAAGTAATATTTTTATCCTTATGAACAAGAGTATACTGATTGTTTCTACCATGGTGTATAGAATTTTTATCAAATTGCCATGGTCTACCAAGTAATAAGGAACATGCTTGCATAGGTACCACATCACAATCAACATAATCAGCATATGTAGAGATACTAAAATGCACACGGACAGTATGTGTTACCTTAACCTTGCCGCTGTTGTTGAACCATTGGATGTAGTAAGGATGTGGATGTGGTCTTGTGGTGAGAGAAAGCTTCTCCACCATCTCTATGCTAGCCAAGTTGTTGCAGCTCCCTCCGTCTATGATGATGCACACAGAATGTTCCTTCACAACTCCCTTGGTATGGAACAAATTGTGCCTCTGATTTTGCTCAGCTTGTGTGACCTGCACACTCAAAACACGTTGAGCAACTAAACATTCATACCTGTCAGCGTCTTCACGAGCCATGTATTGCGTCTCATGATCAGAATCATATCCACCATGTTCTTCACGTGTAATAAGGGCCAAAGTCTCCTCATCATAGTCAGTAGCGGACTCATACCCACCATCCTCGGTAGCAATCATCACACGCTGAGATTTGCATTCTCTCGCATAATGACCTCTTCCCTTACAATGACGACAAATAATATCACTTGTGTGCCCTGTTGATGCCATGGAAGAAGAAGAACTCTGTGCAGGCCCGGCAGGTGCGCTCTTGGCAGATAATGGTGGTTGTGCCTGTTTTCTTGTATCATGGCTGGAGGAGGCACCTGATTGAGGTGCTGGTGCAGTTGAAGTAGAAGATGCATGCGGTGTCCATGATGAAGGTCGGCCTGCAGGAAAGTTAGTTCGCGCAAATGCTTGTCGATCCTGCACTTCATGTTCAGCTTTACAAGCAAGATGGAATAAACGAGTGATATTAGTATACTCCTTATAGTCTAGAATGGTCTGAATCTCTCTATTTAATCCGCCCAGAAAATGTGCAAGCATAGCTTCATTCTCCTCAACAATACCACATCTAATCATGCTAGTTTGTAATTCCTGATAATATTCTTCTACAAAATTTTTCCCTTGGCTTAAACGCTGCAATTTTTGAAGCATTTCACGTTGATAATATGGTGGAACCCAACGCGTACGCATAGCAGTTTTCAAAGCAGCCCAAGTAGTTGGAATAGGATATAATCTACAATGTTCAGACCACCATACACATGCAAAACTAGTGAAAGCACAAACAGCAGCAGCAACCCGTCTCTCCTCAGGATATTGTAAACATGTAAATTGTTGTTCAGTTTCTAACTCCCAAGTAAGATATATATCAGGAACATATCTACCCTCAAATGGTGGAATATTCAATTTCAGTTTAGGAATATGGACATCATCTCGTACCTAAGGTGGTGGTGCAGGCCTACCGTTGCGAACATATACCTGAGGTCGACCTGCTGGTGGTGGTGCTGGTGGCTACACGTAGTTCTGATTTTGATCAACCTCATCCTCATAATCGCCCTCATACTCATCATCCTCCGCATCAGCAGCAGGAGCCACAGAAGTATCAACAGCAGCACCAACAGTTTGGCCAGGCTGAAGAAGTACACTGCTTGCTCGGCGGAGGGCTGTTTCGCGACCTGGAGGTAATTGTTGTTGTTGTTGTTGCAGAGGTGTGGCAGGTGCAGCCGGTGGTGGCAGACGCGCAAGCAGTTCATTAAATCTGTTATCGAGCTTTGTTTCAAATGTCTTCTCAAGGCCAGTGATCTTCTCCATGGCCTCTTCAAAATTGTTCAGCACATCTTGCACCTGTTCAGTCATCATTTGCTGAAACTTATTATGAAGCTCCTTGTTCGATAAGTTCTCCCAGTCAATCTCGTTGGCTTGTGATCCTGGCATGGTTAGCAGTAATAGAAACACACAAGAATATGATCCTACAGACTACGAACAAGTGGCGGTGTTGGGTATCACAAATCCGTCAAGCAAAACTCAAATTCTTACCAGTTCTTACCCAGCAGCAGGCGGTGATCGGTAACCGTTGTAGTCAAAACTCTCAAAGCTTGGATAGAGCGATTACCAGGGAGAGTCAAATGCACGACGTAGATGTATGTGGAGTTGGGAAGGCTTATAATACGGTAGCAAAAGGGGTCAGCAATAATCAATTCAGAGATGCAAAGTTGAATAAACGCTCAACGATGGTACTGTGCTGGTCCTAGGCTAGACCGTGCTAGAGACGCGAGCCTAGAACACTAACAAAATCACGGCGCTGCACGTAAACAAGGGAAAAGCACACTCTGGGAATTTTTTTCGCTCTTTTTTTTGCGCTACTTTTTTTGTGAAAAATCACTATAATGGCGAGTGTCTCAAAACTCTTCCCAGGTCAAACTGACAGGATGGGCACGAAATTTTTTCGACCAATTTTTTTTTCGACTGCCCGGACCCAAAAACTAGAAACGGGTCAAAAAATAACTTTCTACAACAGCAACTGTCTCAATACGCTTAGAAACACGTAAAAATAGGATAGCCAGAATTTTTTTGTCTAGTGCGTTTTTGGAAAATTTTGGGCCTAAACGGAGTGTGGTTTTCGTACTTTTTTTTCCGAAACCTACTCAGGCAAGGAAACACGGATTGGAAACTAGATGGATCTCAAAAACAAATCTAATATGCAAGGAACTCGGATTGGTGGTGGATATATGGCAGCGGTGGTGGTATATGGCAGCGGTGGTGGTAGCGGTGGTAGTATATGGATATGGATCGGTGGTGGTACATGGATACAGATTCGGGGCGATAATGATGGTGCGGTGGCGGCGTGACAACTTATGACCAGAACTCGAAACTCTAAAAGACTAACGCTAAGACCAGCAACTAGACACGATGATGCAACCGCAAATTCAACAAAGCAAAACCCTAAAAAGATTATGCAAAGGCTCAGATTGGTTCGGATATGATGAACTAACCCTAAATTTTTTTGGCTTTTTCGTGGACTGTAGGTATGAAGAACATACTCGATCTAAACTAGGAAAAACTGTAAAATCTCACTGAGCAACCTGGAAATCTGACACCACTTGATATAGGCAAATGTGTCCCGTCTTTCGATGAGATGATGGATTTCGCTTTGGTGGAAGTCGACTTTGACGATCCGACTACGAACGTGCGAGGACGTTGCGCCTTAGCAATCGCTAAACCAACTCCGAGAGGTTATTGACCACGCCGGAGCATGATCAACCTGACCACAAGGGTCTGTTTCCTGCGAGCAAACGAAGAACAAGCAAGAAACTGAGATTGCAATCTGGATATTGCGAATATAAGATGAAAGCTTTATTGATCAAGGTGGGGTTCTGTGACGCCTTTGTCTGGTTGTTGAACACAAACAAAGTACGCGAAGTTGCAGCTATGGCGAACTTTAATCTAAACAAAACCCAAAATCTAAAAGGTGCCCTAAGGGCTGTATATATGGAGGAAGAGAGGGGGAATTTCGTGGCCCTTGGTGGAGGGGTCCGAAATCAACCCTATCTCTTGTTTCCCCACACACACGAACTCTAAAAATAGCCTATACTAATGCATTTCGAAATTACATGGGCCTGGCCCAATAAAAAGGTGACACAACACCTATAATAGCCTCTGGACAAAATTTATGAAGTGGCATCTTGTATATTTCGTCCAAGGCTTCATGCACTCCTTATGGTGGCTTCAAAGACCTGAAATCAACACTCGTAACTCTGTTCTTGTTCCCCTTGCGCATGCCATCATCTCCATGCTTTTTCTTGCTCCAATGTTCATCCTTCTCCAAGCTAGGCCCTTCATTTGTAAGCAAAACAAATGTATCCAATTTAGGCAGCATCATATTCTCATGAACATTAGAATCATTACCAAGAAACGAAAGTACCTGGTAATTTAGTTAGCATGCACGAGCTCTAGTAATTGGTCCAGTATGTATAGTAGCAGGGGCTGTGGGTGTAACAATGGTATTGATGTCGTCATCAGCACGAGCTCGAGCTCTCGAGACCGAGGTGACTTCTGTCCTTAATGATATATCATATGATCCTCTTGAGACATGGCTACTATCTCAATCCGGAATGTTGTGCATGATTAGGTACCAAGAGGACCCTCCCGAGGATGCACATGAAGATGAACAAGACCCCAAGTCCAAGGAAGAAAGGAACCAATGGAAGAAGGCAAAAGCAGCCTCCAGGCACCGGACATCCGGCCAGGACCCCGGACATCCGCCCCCTGGAGATCTACACAACCAGCCCTTGCAGAAGAAGGCTACAGCGACCAGACATCCGGCGTCCAGCTCGGACATCCGGCCTCCCACCGGAAATCCGGCCTCTCGCCCGGATATCCGGACAAGGCGTCCCGAATGCACTGAAGATGGCCCCGACAGCCCGGACATCCGGCCTACGCACCGGACATCCGACCCCTCCAAAAGCACCGGACGTCCGACACCTCCAGCCCGGACATCCGGCACCTCACGAGCCACCGGACATCCGGCCCGACGCCCGGACATCCGGTGCCCCCTGCCTGCGCGCAGCTCCTTTGGGCCGTGACCCATGTATCCCTTCGCCCCTTTGACTATATATACTCCCTCCTCCCATACGTTTTAGGGTTAGCGTTGATTTAGCTCATTTGTGAGATAGAGCCTCGCTCATCCATCGAATCTCCTCTTCATGAGAGACCGCGGCCTCCTCGGAGAAGATCCACTTGGATACAAGACCCCTCTA
This sequence comes from Triticum aestivum, assembly GCF_018294505.1. Classification (NCBI taxonomy): domain Eukaryota; kingdom Viridiplantae; phylum Streptophyta; class Magnoliopsida; order Poales; family Poaceae; genus Triticum; species Triticum aestivum. The sequence continues at coordinate 302,870,713 of NC_057813.1, read as the reverse complement.
AGGGAAGATCCCCTCGCGGATTCAAGACCTCCTCGCGGAGAAGATCGGTTACCTTTGTATCCATACCTTTGTTGATTGTGGATCATGTTGCTCTTTGTTGTCGGTGATCTAGCACTCGTGTGATTGATTCCTTGTCGGTTTCGTGTTTCTCTCGTTTTCCCCATGTTTCCCCTTCGTGCTTCCACGTGTTCTTCGTGATTCCCCGTAGGATCCACTCCAAATGTGAAAGATCGTCACCATAGGGTTCCACCCTACATCATCTTGGTATCCTGAGCCACGTTGATCATGATTTTGGAGCCCCTACCCCGTGTTTTCTAGCTTGATTTTGTTGTTTTCGTCCTAAATCCGAAAATTCCCCACCAAAAATAGCCCCAAATATTTTTTGTGATTTGTTGGTGAGTTGAGATTTTGTTGGACTTGGTACATGGATTTGTGTTGCTGCGTGTGGATCTAGCTTTCCCCACCCTCCCCACCCTTTTCCATCCACCAATTCGTCCGAATTTTGCCCCGGAGTTGCGATTTTCCTGCGGAGTTCATCGTGTTCGTCCCCGATCCAGGAGCCCGGACATCCGGCGTACCGGACATCCGGCGTCTGGCCCGGACATCCGGCCCCTGGCAGCAGAAACTCCACCCCCGCGCCCCATCCACCATACCTTCGCCCAATTTTGCTCGGAGCCCACGCCTACTTCTGCATACCCATACCACTTTCCACAGACACCACCACTGATCACCGATACCTCCTATGTCGATTTTGACATGTTTTGGTCTTTGAGAGTTTGGGGTGTGGTTTCCCGTGTCCTATTGTGTTTCGGCTATATATGTACGGTTCGACGTCAACATCACCACCGCTCATCTCCATCGACTACTCATCATCGCTAAGGACGGTAACATCGACAACATCTTTGTCATACCTTGCAATTGCATTTATACCCCACATGTCCCTACTTTTGCGTAGCTTACCCATCAGGACTAGCCATTGAGTATTGCCGGCAACGTGACTTGTGCACATTACTGATCATACTTCGTAGCATACATACCATACCATAGTGGTGCATATCTTGAGATCCACTTGTGTGTCACAAAGTTGTCATAGCATACACAATTGCTATCTTGGTTCGTGGAGTTTTGCATGAGAAAAGAGCTCAAAAGTGAAAGAGCCACCCAAGCTTTTAAGCAAAGAGGAAAGATAAGCAAAGAGCTTATGAACAAGAACCATAGCATCATACTACATTAAGATTGTCATATTGGATCATCTCGGATCATCGCACCGAGATACCATACATATAGCATACTTGGGATAGAGATCGTTGCATTTTTGCCTAGTAGGTTGTGCACAAGTTCCGTATCCGCCTATTGTGCAATCGTGCTAGCGTCTCTCTAGTATTATGCAACAAGAGCATTTTCGTGGTTTCCACATTTTGGTTCACTTTTGGATTGCACAATCCCATTTATCTATTTTGCGTGTGTGTTTCCGTGTACCCATACTTGCTTGGTCTACTTGTTGCATTTGCAAATTTGTGAACCTTCTCCAACTTTATTGAAGCTCACTTACTATTGCATCAAATTTTGTGCCACCATCCTAACCAAGCTCCACCATAAGCTTTTACGTGTGTAGGTGTGAGAACCGACAAGAATTGGTACCAACAATGCTATTTCATTGTCCGCATTTGAGTGAAATTGATTCATCTTCAACTTCGGTCAAGGTACATTTGGTACACGTTCTTTTCCTTCCACCACTTACATTTCTCTTGGAATGATGGATAGGCCAAGTTCTTCTACCAATCCACCTCTCATCGAGAACGGCGATGACATGTCATCATTTGTCACCAAGAGCCACCTATTTGGAGCTCAAAAGGCATTACACCAAGAGCAACAAGCAATGAGGGACTACTTCGACAACAAATTCGACGCTCACAAGCAAGAGAATGATGCAAGAATGGACGAGATACGCGCCTTGATGAGGAACCGCCATCCTTCCACTTCGTCATCCTCAAGACGGAGCCGCTCGAGTCGACACTCCGACGACACCTTCTCCGACTCAAGTACACCGTCATCGAACACTCTTCGACGAGCAGTGCGTCAAGACCGGCATGCATCTCGGAACCCGTTACATGACAAGCATTCACAAGAGCAAGCCGATGAGCAAGACTCTCGTCCTCAATCAAACCAAGTCGCTTTTGCTCAAGCTCAAGAACGACAACGACTACATCGCCAAGAGGAACAAGACACCGAGGCTCAATGTCTTCAACAACAGCAACGCGAAGCTCAAGCTCTTGAGGCGCAACGTGCCCTTCAAGAATCAAGTCGAGCCATCGCCAATCGCAATCACGAACGACGCATGCAAGAGGAAGCCCTTCGAGAAGAAATCCAAGAGAGGAACTACCAACCGCGTGTGCAACGTCAAGCTCCACAAGCCCCTCCACAAGCTCGTCAAGCTCCACTTCAACCTCAAGTTCAACAAGAACAAGTTGATCATGGACTTCCTCCACGACAAGAGCAACATGAGGATGACTATCCTCCACGTCAAGGACGTCATCATCACCATCGCCAACAACACAATGAAGAGCAACGCTATGGCAAGCTCAAGTTCACAATGCCCAAGTTCAATGGAAGCAATGATCCCGAAGAGTACCTCTCATGGGCATTGAAGGTCGAGAAAATCTTTCGTTTGCACAACTATGAGGAAGAGAAGAAGATCGCTATGGCATCACTTGAGTTCCAAGACTATGTGCTCATATGGTGGGAACAAGTCCTTGAATGTCGTCAAGCAAGAGGTGAACCACCAATCACCACTTGGCCTCAAATGAAGGATGTCATGCGAGCACGCTTTGTGCCAACCTACTACAACCGCGATCTTTTCAAAAAGCTACAACTCCTCAAGCAAGGAACAAAGAGTGTTAGAGAATACTACAAGGAAATGGAGATAGCCATGATTCGAGCCAATGTCACGGAAGATGATGAGCAAACAATGGCAAGATTCTTGAATGGACTCAATCATCCCATCAAGAAGATCGCTGACTTCCAACCATACTCCAACCTCATTGAGCTCGTGCATCAAGCTACAAAGGCGGAACGTCAAGTGCAAGATGACCTCAAGTACACCAAGTACTCATCCAAGATCTACGGCTTCTCCAACATCCAAGCTTCAACGACTCCTCCAACATCCACATCAACCAAACCTTCTCCAAGCAACGACGACAAGTCAAGTTACAAGAAAACTTCGGCAAGTTCAAGTCGTCTTCCTCCTACTACAAGCAACTTCAAGCCACGTGCTTCATCATCTACTCCGACCGATGAGACCGTCAAAACAAGCTCCTTCAAGTGTTTCACTTGCGGCGGCCGAGGCCACAAGTCCTATCAATGCATGAACAAGCGCACCATGATCCTCAACGACGATGGTACATACGACTCCATGAGTGAAGAGGAGATGGAAGCTCTTGAGAAAGTGGCCATGCACCGGCGCGTGAATGAAGATGAAGATGATCAAGTCTTTTGTGATGAGGATTCGAGCCCCGCTCTCGTTGTCTCCAAAGTCTTGACACTTCAACATCAACAATAAGAAGACAAACGATGCCACATCTTCCACACAAAGGCCGGCATCAATGGAAGGTCCGTCAAGGTCATCATCGATGGAGGTAGTTGCCACAATTTGGCAAGTGAAGAACTATGCTCCAAGCATCAATTGGTCAAGAGGAAGCACCCGCGACCCTACAAGGTCCAATGGCTAAGTGACTCCGACACTATATGAGTTGAGCATATGGTCCAAGTCTCCTTCAAAATTGGTGCATATGAAGACACTTTGGAGTGTGATGTGGTCCCAATGACCGTTTTCCACCTCCTTCTTGGTCGACCATGGCAATTAGACCGTGGTGTCATCCACAATGGGCGTACCAATCACTATAGCTACAAAATGAAAGGGAAGGAATATGTGCTACGACCTATGTCTCCTAGTCAAGTGATAGCTGACAAGCAAGCCACCAATCATGGAGAGAAGAGTGAGAAAGTGAACCACCCAAAAGTGAGTGAGAGCCACAAGCCAAACTTGAGCGACTCTTCGCCTCGAGAGAAAAATCTCATCCTATTTGCCACCAAAAGTGAGATGAGAGAAGTGTGTGAGAACCCATCGAGTGTGATGCACTTCGTCCTCGTGCGCAAAGATGGAGAGCCAACAACTAACACCCCTCACGAGCTACCTTTAGTGTTTCAATCTCTTTTGCAGGAATTCCAAGATGTTTTCCCTGATGAGCTACCTCCGGGTCTACCCCCACTACGAGGCATTGAGCATCGCATCGACCTCATCCTCGGAGCGCCACTTCCAAACAAAGCTCCATACCGTGTCAATCTCGAAGAAACCAAGGTGATTCAACGGCAAGTACAACAACTCATCGACAACGGTCATGTACGTGAAAGCCTAAGCCATTGTGTCGTTCCCGTTATACTTGTGCCTAAACCCGATGCAAGTTTCCGCTTGTGTTCCGATTGTAGACCTATAAATGCTATTACCGTTCGCTATAGGCATCCCATTCCTTGCTTAGATGATATGCTTGATGAGCTTACAGAGCCAACTTTTTCTCAAAAATTGATCTTAAGAGTGGCTATTATCAAATCCGCATTCAAGAAGGTGATGAATGGAAAAGCGCTTTCAAAACCAAATTTGTCTTATATGAGTGGTTAGTGATGCCTATGGGTTTGTCGGAAGCACCCGGTACTTTCGTGCGTCTTATGCATCATGTGCTTCGACCTTACATTGGAGTCTTTGTTGTGGTTTACTTTGATGATATTCTTGTGTTTAGCAAAACCATGAAAGAGCATATTAATCATGTTAAATCTGTGTTGCAAACCCTTTGCAAGGAAAGCCTTTATGCGAACTTAAAAAAATGCACTTTTGGTGTTGACAAAGTGGGTTTCTTGGGTTTTGTTGTCTCTTCCAAGGGTGTCCATGTTGATGAAACTAAAATTGAAGCAATTAAAACTTGGCCCCAACCCACCAATTTGCAACAAGTGCGTAGTTTTCTTGGTCTTGCAGGCTTTTATCGCCGCTTTGTGAAAAACTTTAGCACAATTGCCACTCCTTTGCATGCCTTGAGTAAGAAGAATGCTCCTTTTGTTTGGGGATCTTTGCAATCCACCGCTTTTGATGAGCTCAAGTCCTTGCTTACTCATGCTCCGATTCTTGCTTTGCCCAACTTTGAGAAAACTTTTGAGGTTCATTGTGATGCAAGTGGTACCGGAATCGGCGGAGTTTTAATGCAAGAAAAATGAGCCATTGCATATTTTAGTGAAAAACTCTCCGGTGCTCAACTTAACTATCCCATCTATGATAAAGAATTGTATGCTTTAGTGCGTGTGCTACATGTTTGGGAACATTACCTTAGACCTCATGAATTTGTCATCCGTACCGATCATGAAACGCTTAAGTACTTAAAGGGTCAAACTAATTTGAACAAGCGTGATGCCAAATGGAATGAATTTATTGAATCTTTTCCTTATGTGATCAAGTACATTAAGGGTAAGGAAAATGTTGTTGCGGATGCACTTTCACGCATATGCACACTTGTCACTCAACTTGAGTTGAATGTTATTGGTTTTGAGCATATAAAAGACTTGTATGAGCATGATCCTTCTTTTGCTACTCCTTATGCTAAGTGTTTGACACACACGTCTTGGGAACAATACTACATAAAGGATGATTATCTTATGAGAGCTAACAAACTTTGCATTCCCGAGTCTTCTCTTCGTTTGCTACTTTTGCAAGAGGCTCATGGAGGCGGACTCATGGGACACTTTGGACGCGACAAGACTTTCGCCACGCTCTCCAAGAACTAATTTCGGCCCAAGATGTTTCGTGACGTCTCACGCTTCACCAACCGTTGCTCTACATGTCGCAAAGCTAAGTCTAAAGCTCAATCCCATGGTCTTTACATGCCCCTTCCTATTCCTTATCAACCTTGGGAAGACATTAGCATGGATTTTGTACTTGGTTTGCCTAGAACTCAAAATGGCAAGGATTCCGTCTTTGTTGTTGTGGACCGATTTTCTAAGATGGCACATTTCATTCCTTGCAACAAGATAGACGATGCTTCACATATTGCCAGTCTCTTTTGTAGGGAAATCTTGTGACTTCATGGAGTGCTAAAGACGATTGTCTCGGACCGCGACGTCAAGTTCTTGAGTTACTTTTGGAAGACGCTATGCGCCAAGCTAGGGATCAAGCTCTTGTTCTCTTCGGCCTACCATCCTCAAACCGACGGCCAAACGGAGGTGACGAACCGTACACTCTCCACTCTACTTCGCGTGTTGATCAAGAAGAACATCAAGGAGTGGGAGGCATGTCTACCCATCGCCGAGTATGCCTACAACCGTGCAAGACATTCGACGACCGGCAAGTCCCCCTTCGAGGTCATCTATGGCTTCAACCCGTTGTCCCCATTGGACATTCTACCTCTTCCTCTACAAGAGCGCACCAACCTCGATGCAAGTGCCCGTGCAAGCTACATCAAGAAGATGCATGAAGATACAAGGCACACCATCGAGCGCCAAGTACAACGACTCGCGACCAAGCTCAACCTCAACAAGCATCCCATGATATTCAACATTGGAGACCTCGTGTGGCTACACCTTTGCAAGGACCGCTTCCCCAACGAACGCAAGTCCAAGCTTCTCCCTCGAGCCGACGGACCTTTCAAGGTGCTAGCACGCTACATGTCGGAGTATTGGGCCATGGGTAGGCTGACCCGAGTCCCAGGACCTTTCAAGACGTCGGGGCAGGCCGCGCCCCTCGAGCCGAGTCCCAGGAGCGACTCCAAGACAAGCCGAGTCCCAGACGGCGACTCCGAGACAAGCCGACTCCGAGCTGGCGACCTCCAGAGAGGCCGACTATGGAGAGTCGGCCCATGACTCCTCCCTCGTCCCGAAGTACGACGTGGGGTACGGTCACGGCGTGGCCGTTCCCCCTGCTTACGAAGGGCCGGCATGGCTACAGTGAGCCGTATCGCTGGAAGATCTCCGGTGAGGGGCGGCACTGTTGCCATGCCTGCCTGACCTCAGCTACAGCGCGCCTCGTACTGTGCCCACGACGACGGCCTGTATGGTCCGAAGACGGCGGGGCCGCCTGTCAGTGGGTGGACCGAAGGTGGCCTAAGCGCCCCGAAGACGGACCTGTGGGAGTCGGCCCCCAGGAGTCGGCCGACTCCTCCCCAGGGCCCCACGAGCCATTAACCAGATAGGATGGGGAATGGCGACAGTGATCGCCCGATAGACGGCGGCACTGTTGCCACGATCCAATGACCAAGCCTGCATCATCAAGAGTGCCGCTACAGTATCAAGCCTGTCTGCGGGACCCGCCAGTCGGTGGGCCCCAGAAGCCGGCGGGGAAGACGACGGCCTGAGAGACAGACGGCTGGGACCTGCGCTCAGCCGGATTACTATTGTACCCCCGGGGGGTAGGCCTATATAAACCCCCCGGGGCACCCATGCAAAGGGTTCGGACCTAGATAGAGATAGACCAGATAGCACAGGGAGGAGAGAGTTAGCCTTGCCCTCTCCTGCCTCCCGGAACAGCTCCAGGAGCACCATTGTAGTCACTTTGCCTTAGTGATCATGCGGAGACCCCGCAGAGCAGCAGTAGGGGTGTTATCTCCTAGGAGAGCCCTGAAGCTGGGTAAGTTCCGCCGGCGTGCATGTCTTCGCCTCATCTCGCTTCCAGGCACCGGCGACGTTCTACTCGCTCCAACCATGATAAGCCATCCTTTGGCATATGTCGTACCCAACCCCCGACATTTGGCGCCCACCGTGGGGCGAGGTGCACCGTCGTCCGGAGATCTGCTCTGGACGGGAACCTGTTCCTCCCCGGCGAGCACAGCCAGCCCGGCACGCCGGATGGCGTCTGTGCCGATGCGCTGCACGGCGTTGAGATCGCCTGTGCGGCCAGCTGCCTCGCCGATCTTATCGGCGAGGTTTGCCTCTCTGATGAGCCTGCGTCCGATGCAGGCACGAGTGTCCCCGAGAGCCTCCTCGCGGGCCTCCTCGACCAACTCCACGTCGCCGGCGAGCCTGCCGTGGACCTGGAGTCCATAGGATCCACCAACCCGATGCTGGTCGACTTCGACACCGCGTCGCTCGACGCGTTCCCCACCAACGTGGTGGTCTATGACGAGCCGCTCCCTTGCGCGAGGAGCGGCGGAAGCACCGTCACTGAGGTCCTCATCCTCGAGCACGGCGAGCGCTCCAGCGAAGGAGCGCACGACCCGCTTGACGCGGCCCTGCGAGGCCTTGCAGCGCCGATTCCGGAAGACGCCGACGCCGAGACGCTGGAGGCGCTCCGCCTTCAGCTCGTCGAAGGCGCGAAGAAGCTGGCAAGCATGAGGCGCTTGTCAGAAGCTTACCAACGCGAGATGGATCGCGCCGTAGGCGGCTCGCCGGCTCCGACTGGGCCTAGCCGCCTAGGCGCGGTCCGACAGCGCGGCGCGGCAATCGCCAACCTCTTCGGGGCCGATCGCCCATGCCCGCAGAGAATATCCGTGCCGCCCAGGCGGCGGCAGACGAGCTCGACAACTTCGAAGGCGAAGAGCGCCGCGTAATGACGGAGCGAGTTCAGCAGCTCCTCGACGCGGCCGCCGTGTAGAATGATGCCGGCTGCCGTACCGAGGCGCCGCAGCGCCAAAACGACAACCCACCGCCTCGCCGAGACCAAGGTGCGACGTCTCGGACGCCGACTGGCGGGGCCCGTGGGAAGAAGGACAAGGAGCCGGCTGTCAGCCACAGTCGGACTCGCATCACCATCGAGCGCGACCAAGACGGCCGCCCCAAAGCGGTGGAACGGCGGGACAACTACCTGCCTCCCCCTCCTCGCAGAGAAAGGCGAGTCTCCCCGCCGCCCGTGGAACATCCGACTCTCGGCGACCGCCTTGGCCGCCAAGAGGGAGTCGGAGAGAACGGCGCCCGCCACCGGATCGACCGACTCCACCGATCCCTGGCGCTGGAAGAAGAAGATGAGTTGGGTCCCCCCTGCTTTGGACCCCGCATCCGAGATGAGCCCTTCCCCAAAGGGTTCACGCTTCCCCGAGACACGCCCAAATATACCGGCACCGTGAAGCCGGAAGATTGGCTGATCGACTACTCCACCGCCGTCAACATAGCGAACGGCAACAAGCGTGTTGCCGTAAGATACGTCCCGCTCATGCTCCAGGGCTCGGCCCGGACGTGGTTGAATAGTCTGAAGCCTCGCAGCATCAACAGCTGGGTTGACTTCACCGAGGCTTTCGTCCGCAACTTCACCAGCACGTACAAGCGACCTCCCAAGCCACGCCAACTCTCCTTCTGCGTGCAAGGCCCTGAAGAGTCTACTCGTGACTACCTCACGCGCTGGGGTGAACTCCGGAACTCCTGCGAGGGCGTGCACGAGGTGCAGGCCATCGAGTATTTTACTGCCAGGTGCAGAGAAGGCACCCTCCTCAAGCACAAGCTCCTCTGCGACGAGCCGGAGACCCTCGATGAGATGCTGATCACAGCGGACAAGTACGCCACGGCCGACTCCTCCATGAAGGCGGAGATTCGGGTCAGCACGACTGGCAAAGTCGCCCCTCAGGCTCCAAGAACTTCGGCTGGAGACACCAGCCGGCGGCAACAGCAGAATGACCAAAAGCGCAAAGCCCCGCAGCCGACTTCCAACAGTCGGCAAGTGGCAGCAGCAGAAGACCAGCAGTTGGAGGGACCGCCTCCGGCAAAGCGACAGAAGGGCGGCAAGTCCAACTGGCTGCCGGCCTTCTCCTATGAACAGACTCTAGACGGTCCCTGCAAGTTCCACAGCGGCGCGAAGCCGTCAAACCACACCACCAGGAAATGCCACTGGCTGACCAGAATCGCCAAGGGGGACGGCCTGCTCCCTCCCCCTCCTGCTGGGCCGCCTCCTCCACAGCCGCCCCAGCAGCCGGCCGTCAGGCCAGTCGGTGCAATACAAGACGAGTTCCCGGATGAGCACGGAGCCTATGTGGTGTTCACCAGTGTGGCAGATGACCGATGCAGCAGGCGCCAGCAGCAACAAGAAGTGAATGCAGTTGCATCAAGTCCCTCAGAGTTCATGCATTGGTCCGAAAAGCCTATCAGTTGGAGCAGAGCTGATCACCCAGAGGTGATGCCGAGTCCAGGCTCCTATGCCTTGGTCTTAAGCGCCACACTCGCCACTGATAGGTGGGCCGCTCGCTTCTCGCGAGTACTGATAGACGGAGGCAGCAGTATCAACATCCTGTATAAGGATACAATGGAGAAATTAGGAATCAAGCGAAGACAGCTTCAGAGCAGCCGGACTGTGTTCCACGGAATCGTCCATGGCCTTTCCTGCTCCCCAATTGGCAAGATCCTAATAGATGTCCTCTTCGGAGACAAGGATCATTTCCGCCAAGAGCCAATTTGGTTTGTGGTGGTGGACCTCGAAAGCCCATATCATGCATTGCTTGGCCGACCTGCCTTGGCCAAGTTCATGGCGGTCCCCCACTACGCCTACCTCAAGATGAAGATGCCGAGTTCCAAGGGAATCCTAACCGTGCCCGGCGACTACAGGAAGTCGTCCGCTTGCGCGGCCGAAAGTAGTCGGCTGGCCGAATCCTTGGTGATCGCGGCTGAGAAACGGCTTCTTGATCGGGTCGTGGCGATGGCCGGCAAGCAGCCCGAGTTATCGCCCGACCCCAAGGAGTCGGAAGTAGAAGGATCATTCAAGCCGGCCAAAGAAACAAAGAAGATACCGCTGGACCCGGAGCACCCGGAGAGATACACTGTTATGGGCACAGGCCTTGACAGCAAATAGGAAGGCGAGCTCGTCGATTTCCTCTATGAGAATCGCGACATCTTAGCATGGTCCCCCAAGGACATGCCTGGTGTCCCGACGGAATTCGCCGAGCACAAATTACACGTCCGGTCTGATATGAAGCCCGTCAGGCAGCCCTTGCGCCGCCTGTCAGAAGAAAAAAGAAGAGTTGTTGGAGAAGAAATAGCCCGGCTCCTGGCAGCCGGCTTCATCATGGAAGTGTTTTTTCCAGAGTGGCTGGCAAACCCAGTACTGGTGCTGAAGAAGAACAAGTAGTGGCGGACGTGTATTGATTACACGAGCCTCAACAAAGCTTGCCCCAAAGACCCATTTGCTCTGCCGAGAATCGATCAGGTGATAGACTCCACAGCCGGATGCGAGCTATTGAGTTTCCTAGACGCATATTCAGAATATCACCAGATCAAGCTGAACCCGTCCGACAGACTAAAGACCGCCTTCATCATGCCGTTTGGGGCCTTCTGCTACCTGACCATGACGTTCAGCTTGAGAAACGTCGGCGCCACCTTTCAGCGTTGCATGCAGAAGTGCCTCCTGAAGCAATTCGGCAGAAATGCCCACGTCTATGTGGATGACGTAGTGGTGAAGACCGAGAAGCGTGGAACCTTGCTGGAGGACCTCAAGGAAACATTTGAGAATCTGCGCCGATTCCAGATCAAGCTCAACCCAGAGAAGTGCATTTTTGGAGTACCAGCCGGCCAGCTCCTCGGTTTCCTGGTCTCCGAACGCGGCATAGAGTGCAATCCTGTGAAGATCAAGGCCATCGAGAGGATGGAAGCACCTAGACGACTGTTAGACGTGCAAAAGTTCACTGACTGTTTGGCATCCATCAGCCGATTCATCAGTCGGCTGGGCGAGAAGGCTCTCCCCTTGTATCAGCTCATGAAGAAGACGACCTTCTTTGAGTGGACTCCCAAGGCGGACGAGGCTTTTCTCCAGCTAAAGAAGATGTTGACTACTCCCCCTGTGCTGGTGGCTCCGACTCCCAAAGAGCCCATGCTCCTCTACATTGCCGCCACCAGCCGAGTAGTCAGCACAGTCATTGTAGTCGAGCGCAAGGAGGAAGGCAAGGCGCTACCTGTCCAGAGACCGGTATATTACTTGAGCGAGGTGCTGTCGGCCTCCAAGCAGGACTACCCCCATTACCAGAAGATGTGCTACGGCGTGCATTTCGCCGCCAAGAAGTTGAAGCCCTACTTCCAGGAGCATCCAATCACTGTGGTCTGCAAAGCTCCACTGGCCGAGATCATCGGAAGCCGAGATGCTTCTGGCCGAGTGGCCAAATGGGCCATCGACCTGGCCCCCTACACCATCTACTACGAGCCCCACACCGCTATCAAGTCACAAGCACTGGCCGACTTCCTCGTCGACTGGGCCGAGACCCAGTATCTACCGCCAGCGCCCGACTCCACCCATTGGCGGATGCACTTCTACGGCTCCAAGATGCGCACCGACTTGGGAGCCGGCGTCGTCCTCACTTCCCCCAAGGGCGACAAGCTCAGATATGCACTGCAAATCCACTTCGCCGCCTCCAACAACATGGCCGAGTACGAGGTGCTCATCCACGGGCTCCGGCTTGCCAAAGAACTCGGCATTCGCCGGATCCTGTGTTATGGCGACTCTGACTTGGTGGTCCAACAATCATCTGGCGATTGGGACGCCAAGGACGCAAATATGGCGAGCTATCGTTTTCTCGTCCAGCAACTCAGCGGATACTTCGAGGGATGCGAGTTCCTCCACGTGCCAAGGAACGACAACGACCAAGCAGACGCCTTGGCACGAATCGGCTCCACCCGCCAGGCAATACCATCTGGTGTCGCCCTCTGGCGCCTCCTCAAGCCTTCTATCAAGCCATCACCAGAATCAGATTCAATCTTTGTGCCGGCTCCGCCGGAGGAAGACGGATCCGACTCCAAGAAACACACAGTCAAAGCCGGCCCGGGGACTTCAGAACCCGGCCCGGGGACTGCAGTGGCAAGATTGAAGACTCCAGAGCTCGGCCCGGGGACTGCTCTAGTCGGCCCCGGGACTTTGTCGAATCAGCAAGCGGCTGCGGACTCCAACCCACCGCCTCCCAGCCCGGCCACCCTTGTCCAAGTCGCACTAGTGGCAGTTGAAGAAATAGCAGCACCTTCATGGGCCCAACCCATCCTCAGGTTCCTAGTAAACAGAGAACTGTCAACGGATGAAATCTTGGCTCGGCAAGTGCAACGCCGAGCAGCAGCCTACACCATAGTCAACAGAGAGCTGGTCAAGCGCAGCGTTACCGGCGTCTTCCAATGCTGCGTCGAGGCAGAACAAGGTCAAGCAATCCTCAGAGACATCCATGAAGGCGAGTGCGGTCACCACGCGGCCTCCAGGGCACTCATCGCCAAAGCCTTCCAGCACGGTTTCTTCTGGCCAACCGCCCTGGAAGAGGCCAAAGAGTTAGTCCAAAAGTGCAAGGGGTGCCAGATTTTCCGTTCCAAGCCACTTCAGCCAGCTTCCGCACTCAAGACTATCCCCATCGCCTGGCCCTTTGCAGTCTAGGGCCTGGACATGGTGGGACCATTCAAGATGGCATGAGGTGGCTTGACTCACCTACTTGTCGCAGTGGACAAGTTCACCAAGTGGGTGGAGGTGAAACCCATCAAGAAGTTGAATGGTCCGACTGCAGTGACCTTCATCGCTGACATCACAACTCGGTACGGCATCCCACACAGCATCATCACCGACAATGGCACGAATTTCGCCAAAGGCGCCTTGGCCCGTTTCTGCGCGACGCAGGGCATCCGACTGGACTTAGCGTCCGTTGCCCATCCGCAGTCAAACGACCAGGTGGAGCGAGCAAACGGCCTCATCTTATCCGGCATCAAGCCTCGACTCGTCATACCACTGGAGCGATCTGCCGGCTGTTGGCTTGAGGAGCTGCCAGCCGTCCTCTGGAGTCTGCGCACGATTCCAAACAAGTCAACCGGCTTCACACCCTTCTTTCTCGTCTATGGCACCGAAGCCGTCATCCCAATGAACATAGAGTTCGACTCCCCGCGAGTCACCATGTACACCGAGGAAGAAGCAGAAGAAGCACGTCAAGACAGCGTCGATCTGCTGGAAGAGGGCCGGCTGTTGGCACTCAGCCGGTCCAGCATCTACCAGCAGAGTCTGTGTCGATACTACACCAGGAATGTCAGGCCGAGATCTTTCCAAGAAGGCGACCTTGTGCTCCGGCTGATCCAGCGAACAGCCGGCTAGCACAAGCTGTTGGCACCTTGGGAAGGCCCCTTTATCATCAGCAAGGTGCTAGGGAACGACGCCTACTATCTGATCGACGCTCAGAAGCCCCGAGCGCGCAAGAGGGACGACTCCAGCAAAGAGACAGAGCGCCCGTGGAATGCAAATCTTCTTCGAAGATTTTACAGTTGATGCAGTATGTATCGCACTACCCTTTTGTATTAAAGTACTAAGACTTTGGGCCCCCCGAGACGAGCTCAGGGACTGCCCTTTTTGTTATCTGTATGATAAGAATTATGCCTTCGAGTACATTACTTTTATTACAAGCCGCTTGGCACCGGGCCAGACTAGGCGGCCCGGGGACTCGCCGCCTTGCGCTATGAGGAGCTTCCCGCAGTCAGACAAGTAGTGCGTGGTGCCCAATCCGCCTCCTGGCAGAGCCGCAGCTCGCAGAGCGACTGTGAGGCAGGCATGAGTGAGGAAGAACGGGCGCCCACAGGAAAAATGGCTAAGGACCTAAAGCATGAACATAGCGCGAGACAGCCTCCAGCATTTCTGAAGCAGAAAGCCGCCTCATGAGCAGCCGGCTCACCGTTTTTTTAGCCTCTATCAAAGACGGCCGACTCTTGGGTAGTCGGCCTGACGCTTTCTATCCGACTTGCTAAAGAAACTCTAAACGGCCAAGTACTTGCCTTCCCGAAGTAGTCAAGCACTTGACCCAGTGACAGTCCGCAGAGCGGCTGTCCGACTGGCAAGGCAGCGACTAAAGGAAGGCGGCAAAGGGAAAAGCCTAAAGAGCATTAAGCAAGGAAAGACGAAAATCGGATAAATATTTACATAGGCCCTTGGCCGAATCTTCGAATAGAAATTCAAGATACAGCCCGCGGGTGGAATTGTTCGAATCTAACAAAGTTCTCAAAAGATTACTTAAGGCAGACATGCAGAGGCGGAAAAAGCAGCCTAGGAGGCGGCATCTGGGATCATAGGATCGAAGGAGATGGTGGTGTCAGGCGCCGGGGCAGTCGGCTGGGCGGTCTCGGTTTGATTGCCTCCAGCGGCAGTCGCCTTCTCTCGACGCGGCTCGTTGCTGGAGGCGCGGTCGAGCTGAGGCTGGCCGCCTGCTCCGTCTTCTGGCACCTCCGCCTCGCCTTCGGCCTCCGCCTCGTCCTCCTCCTCGGTGTTGGAGTCGATCACCTCCGCTGAGTCCTCGCCATACTCCGGGTTCATCCCGAACCACTCTGGCGGCACTTCCTCGCCGCCTTCAGCCCGCTCGGCACGAAGACACTGGTGTCCATGTACTTGGCGATGGCCGCCGCACGCTCGATAAGGGCGCCCTCCACCGCCTCCAGCTCGGCCTGGGCTTCTGACCGGAACGCGGCCAGACGGTCCAGGTCCAGCCCTGGATACCACGCCTTGACGAACTCCAAGGCCCGGCGCGCTCCGGCCCAGGCCGAGGAGCCCTTCCAGGCCTCAAGACGGACGGTAGCGACTTCAAGCCAGTCGGCGGTCCGACTGGAGGTGCGCAGAGCCGGCATGTCCGGCCACAAAGCGGCAACCGCCTGGGCGCCGGCGCATCTGCCGGTGGGCCGGACAAAGACGGGCTTCAATGCTCAGGAGCTGTTCATCGACGGTTCGGGGGGCATTAGCGGCGATCTCCTCACCGTTTGCCCTTCGCGCCTCACGAGCAGCCTCGATGGCCAGAGGGACTGCCTACGAGTGACTAGGGAAGAAGTCTGCCAAGACAAAAAAGAAGCAAGCCGAAAAATCAGAAGTCGGCCTGACACATAGTCGGAAGCCTGAAGAAACGAAAGGAATGTACCATCAACAATATCCTCGATCTCGTGGAAGCCGGAAGTCAGCATCGCCTCCCTGTTAGTCCAGGAGGAGCGCTCACTCTCGAACTCGGCAGGAGAGCAGCCTCCTTCTTCTCGGCCTCGTCCTGCGCCTTCTTGAGCAGCTCCTTCTGCTTGCCCAGCTGCGCCGCCAGCAGGTCGCGCTCCGTGGCGAGCTTGCCACACTCCTCCTCCTTGGCACGACGGGCGGTATTGGCCTCTCCCAGCTGCTCCTGAAGAACGGTGTTGGCTTCTGAGGAGCGAAAGAAGAGACAAATAAGTCGTTAGCAAAGAAGATTGCCGGGAAGATCCGGCCCGACTGCTCAGCAGTCGGCCCGAATCTCGGGGACTACAGCCCGCGGGTGCGCCAGCACGCCCCTGCGAAGAAGAAGAACTTACTCCGGCTTTCCAACAAGTCGGCAGCCCGCTTGCTCAACTCCTCAACATTGCGGTTGAAGGCAGTGGCGCGGAGGTTGTGATAAGCCTGCAATAAGTCATTGAAGATAAAGTTAGTATTTGGAACTCGCCAGAGGGAGTTCCGAACCACCTGCTCAGCAGCCGGCGCGGAACTCGGGGACTACACCCAGTGGGTGCGCTGGCGCGCCCCCACGGAGAAAAACAAGAATCAAAAAGAAAGAAGGAAACGTACTCGGACGGCCGTCCGCGCTGCCAGAAGCGCCCTGGTGCAAGTTTGAAGGGCGTCGCCTTCAGCGCGCAGCTTCTCCTGAACGTCCAGAAGTGCTTGATTTAGCGGACCGGTGCCACCTCCGCGCACCCACCCGGTGGGCGCGGCGCTTGTGGCCTCGGCGTCTAAGGTTGCCGAGCTGGCGGCGCCGGTCTCCCGAGGCCGCGGCGCCGAGGTCGCCCTCTCAAGACGGCGGCGCACCGGTGAGGCGACTTGGAGAAGCAGCCGCGCCTCGGCCTCGTCCGTTACCGGCGACTCCGACGGACCCACCGGCTGTTTGCCATGCGGTCTCCCAGACGGTGGTGGAGGCGGCGGTGGCGGCACAAGAGTGTCCGACATGGAGGCCTCGCCGCTCTCCTTCTCCACGACGGGGTTCTCGGTGCCGGCCTCCCCGGTCTGCCCCGTGAACTCCGGAGGCAGCGGTGCAGACGACAGTGGGGGGACGAGCATCGCCGATCGGCAACGCGCGGCCTCCTCGGCACACCATCTCGCCGCAAGGGCGGCTTCGGCTTCCTCCAGCTTCTTCTGGGCGGAGGCGGCCGCCTTGTCGGCCTCCGCCTTCTCCAGGCGTTCGGCCTCCTCCTCCTCGCGCCTCTCCCGCGCATTTCGCTCCGTCGCCTCCCGGAGGTCGGCGGCGGGGTCGGCCCGCCGAGTATTGGCGGACATCTCTCCCGACCCCATGACGGAGGGGACGGCGACTCTCTCAAGGGAAAGAGGGGCCCTGAAGAAGAATGGAGGGAGTATAAAGAAGACTCGGACAAGATTCAACGAAGGAAAATAAAAAAAAGCATAAAGACTCACGCAGAGACTAGCGGCGGCCTTCTCACTTCCCTTCGGAAGCGGTTGGCCTTCGTGGCCGCCTCCTCCCATCTGGTCGCGGCGGCCGCCCCCTTGAACTTCTTCAATTTGCCGCCGGGCGCACTCAGCCCGGCGTGACGCTTCTTCGCGCCGCCTTGGCCGGCCAGGCCGACGGAGGAGCCGGCGCCCGACGGGCCGATCCTCAGCTGGTGGCGCGGAGCGACTTCGCCTTCGGCGTCGTCGTCAGGCCAGTCGGCGAAGGTGGCCGAGGGCCTGAAGTCGCCTTCTGCTCCTCCTCCCCCGCCTTCGGCGTCGGCTTCCATCACCGCCGCCCCCAAGTCAGGGTCGTCGACGTCGCTGTCCGCATGATCGGGGACATACTCGCGGGGCTGTCTCGTGGCGCCGGCTGCAGGCTGCATAAAGGGATTCTAGCTCAGAAGAATCCGACAAGAGTCAGAAGCCGGAGTCGGCCGCAAAGAAGACAAAACAATAGAGGGACGCGACTTACCACTGGTGGGGGGTTGTCGCCCGAGTATGGCTCCTTGCCGAACTGCCAGTCCTCCCCGAACTCGCAGTTCGCGATATAATTCACCATGTTTGCCACTTCCGTGTGGGGCATCTCCTTGGTGCACATCCGACTCGGGTCTCGGAGGCCGCTCATCTGACAGATCAGGTGAGGCCGACCTTGGAGCGGGATTACTTGGCGCGCCACGAAGGCGGCCAGCAAGTCGGCCCCGACGAGACCCTCCGACTGCGTCAAGACCCAGAGTCGCGCTACGGCGGCGGCTCCGGCGGGAGTCAGCGTCTTGACTCGGTGAGACCAACTGGGAAGCCTCCCAGTTAGGGGGACGGCGCTGTAAGGCGGCAGGTTGACCCAGTCGCCGTCGGAGGCGAGGTTCTTCACGTAGAGATATGAGCGCTGCCACATCTTCACCGACTTGATCAGCATGATGGGAGGAAAGGGGTTGTCGGCCGTCGAGCGCCGCATTGCGATGAAGGCGCCGCACTGAGCCGGCACGCCGGCGATGTGCATGCCGAGCTTAGAAGAGAAGAATTCTCCTCACAGCTCGATGGTGGGGAGAATGCCGAGGAAACCTTCGCACAGAGTGGCGAAGACGGAGAGCAACACCACCGTATTCGGAGTGAGGTGGTGCGGTTGAAGGCTGTGGAACTCCAAGAACGAGCGGAAGAAACCGCTCGCCGGTAGCCCCAGGCCGCGCATGAGGTGCGAGCGAAAGATGACCCGCTCGCCCTCCTCCGGCGCCGGCCGGATCTCTCCCTCCGGCGCGGCACGGGCGCGCACGAGGTCCGCGCTGGGGAGACAGCGTGTCCGGCGGAGGAACTCGATGTGTTCCTCTTCTACCTCCGAGTTGTCCCATACGCCGGAGCGCACGGCGGGAGCCGCGGCGGAGGAGGAGCTCATCGCCGCGGTGTGAAATGCTCTTGCTCAACGACGGAGGCAGGAAGGAGAGAAGGCAAGACGAAGTGGGGGAGCGGGGAAGAAGGGCGCGCGTACTGTGCCGCTCCGCTCCCTCCCGCCTACTTATAGCCTTATGGGCTGAGAAGCCGAGGGGGCGGGCGTGGGATTAACTGCGCACGATGCCCCCACGCCGCCCCACGATCTACCCCACGAAGTTACTGCACACAGTAACGACGTGGGAAAACTAACCGTCCACGGCCGCAGCGGATCCATTCGTATGCCGAGGCACGGTAGTGGCGGGCCCCACTTGACGGCACGTCCCGTCGCGCGTGTGGGCAGGCAGAGTGTCCTTTCCACGTGGCGCCACGCGATAGGACCGCCCCGATGGCTGCGGGGAAGCGTACCAGGCACGCCGCCTGGTTTCCCGCCGCGACTTTTGAGCGCGGCTCTTCGCTAAAACATCCGACTCTCGACAGTCGGCCCAAGGGAAGACGGCAGCCGAGTTCCAAAGTCCGCTCCGGGAAGGATGAAACTGTTGAAGCCCCACAATGCAGCGTCCGCAGGGCTCCACCAACTTCGGGGACTACTGTCGGAGTATTGGGCCACGGGTAGGCTGACCCGAGTCCCAGGACCTTTCAAGACGTCGGGGCAGGCCGCGCCCCTCGAGCCGAGTCCCAGGAGCGACTCCAAGACAAGCCGAGTCCCAGATGACGACTCCGAGACAAGCCGACTCTGAGCTGGCGACCTCCAGAGAGGCCGACTATGGAGAGTCGGCCCATGACTCCTCCCTCGTCCCGAAGTACGACGTGGGGTACGGTCACGGCGTGGACATTCCCCCTACTTACGAAGGGCCGGCATGGCTACAGTGAGCCATATCGCTGGAAGATCTCCGGCGAGGGGCGGCACTGTTGCCATGCCTGCCCTGACCTCAGCTACAGTGCACCTCGTACTGTGCCCACGACGCCGGCATGTACGGCCCGAAGACGGCGGGGCCGCCTGTCAGTGGGTGGGCCGAAGGCGGCCTGGGCGCCCCGAAGACGGACCTATGGGAGTCGGCCCCCAGGAGTCGGCCGACTCCTCCCCAGGGCCCCATGAGCCATTAACCAGATAGGATGGGGAATGGCGACAGTGATCGCCCGATAGACGTCGGCACTGTTGCCACGACCCAATGACCAAGCCTGTGTCATCAAGAGTGCCGCTACAGTATCAAGCCTGTCCGCAGGACCCGCCAGTCGGTGGGCCCCAGAAGCCGGCGGGGAAGACGGCGGCCTGAAAGACAGACGGCTGGGACCCGCGCTCAGCCGGATTACTATTGTACCCCCGGGGGGTAGGCCTATATAAACCCCCCGGGGCACCCATGCAAAGGGTTCGGACCTAGATAGAGATAGACCAGATAGCACAGGGAGGAGAGAGTTAGCCTTGCCCTCTCCTGCCTCCCGAAACAGCTCCAGGAGCACCATTATAGTCACTTTGCCTTAGTGATCATGCGGAGACCCCGCAGAGCAGCAGTAGGGGTGTTATCTCCTAGGAGAGCCCTGAAGCTGGGTAAGTTCCGCCGGCGTGTATGTCTTCACCTCATCCCGCTTCCAGGCACCGGCGACGTTCTACTCGCTCCCACCATGATAAGCCATCCTTTGGCATATGTCGTACCCAACCCCCGACACTACAACAACAATGCTTACAAGATCGATCTCACACGCGACAAGTACAACATGAGCGACATCTTCAACATCTCTGATCTCTCCGTGTACCATGGTGATGAGGATTTCGATCCGAGGTCGGATCTTTCACAAGGGGGGGGGGGGGAGATGATGCGGAGCATCCTTCAGTCATCCCCATGGACCTTCCATCGTCTCACCAAGCACCAAGAGGACCCATGACTAGAGCACGACCTCGAGCTCTCGAGACCGAGGTGACTTCTCTCCTTAATGATATATCATATGATCCTCTCAAGACATGGATACTACCTCAATCCGGAATGTTGTGCATGATTAGGTACCAAGAGGACCCTCCCGAGGATGCACATTAAGATGAACAAGATCCCAAGTCCAAGGAAGAAAGGAACCAATGGAAGAAGGCAAAAGCAGCCTCCAGGCACCGGACATCCGGCCAGGACCCCGGACATCCGGCCCCTAGAGATCTACACGGCCAGCCCCTGCAGAAGAAGGCTACAGCGACCGGACATCCGGCGTCCAGCTCGGACATCCGGCCTCCCACCGGAAATCCGGCCTCCCGCCCGGATATCCGGACAAGGCGTCCCGAATGCACTGAAGATGGCCCCGACAGCCCGGACATCCGGCCTACGCATTGGACATCCGGCCCCTCCGGAACAACCGGACGTCCGGCACCTCCAGCCCGGACATCCGGCACCTCACGAGCCACCGGACATCCGCCCCGACGCCCGGACATCCGGTGCCCCCTTCCTGCACGCAGCTCCTTTGGGCCGTGACCCATGTATCCCTTCGCCCCTTTGACTATATATACTCCCTCCTCCCGTACGTTTTAGGGTTAGCATTGATGATGAGGACATCAATACCATTGTTACACCCACAGCCCCTGCTGCTATACATACTAGACCAATTACTAGAGCTCGCGCACGCCAACTAAATTACCAGGTACTTTCGTTTCTTGGTAATGATTCTAATGTTCATGAGAATATGATGCTGCCTAAATTGGATACATTTGCTTTGCTTACAAATGAAGGGCCTAGCTTGGAGAAGGATGAACATTGGAGCAAGAGAAAGCATGGAGATGATGGCATGCACAAGGGGAACAAGAACGGAGTTACGAGTGATGATTTCAGGTCTTTGAAGCCACCATAACGAGTGCATGAAGCCTTGGACGAAATATACAAGATGCAACTTCATAAGTTTCGTCCAGAGGCTATTATAGGTGCTGCGTCACCTTTTTATTGGGCCAGGCCCATGTAATTTCGAAATACACTAGTATAGGCTATTTTTAGAGTCCGTATGTGTGGGGAAACAAGAGATAGGGTTGATTTCGGACCCCTCCACCAAGGGCCACGAAATTCCCCGTCTCTTCCTCCATATATACAGCCCTTAGGGCACCGTTTAGACTTTGGGTTTTGTTTAGATTAAAAGTTCGCCATAGCTGCAACTTCGCGTACTTCGTTTGTGTTCAGCGACCAGACAAAGGCGTCACAGAACCCCACCTTGATCAATAAAGCTTTCATCTTATCTTCGCAATATCAAGATTGCAATCTCAGTTTCTTGCTTGTTCTTCATTTTCTTGCAGGAAACAAACCCTCGTGGTCAGGTTGATCATGCTCCGGCGTGGTCAATAACCTCTCGGAGTTGGTTTAGCGATTGCTAAGGCACGACGTCCTCGCACGTTCGTAGTCGGATCGTCAAAGTCGACTTCCACAAAAGCGATATCCATATCTCATCGAAATACGGGACACCCCGCTTCTATCAAGTGGTATCAGATTTCCAGGTTGCTCGGTGAGATTTTACAGTTTTTCGTAGTTTAGATCGAGTCTGTTCTTCATACCTATAGTCCATGAAACAGCCAAAAAACTTAGGGTTAGTTCATCCCATCCAAAACAATCTGAGCCTTTGCATAATCTTTTATGTATTTGCTTTGTTGAATTTGCGGTTGCATCGTCGTGTCAAGTTGCTGGACTTAGCGTCTAGTCCTTTAGAGTTTCGAGTTCTGTTCATAGGTTGTCACGTCGTCCCTGCCATATATCATCATCGCATCATCATCGTCGCTGCTGCCATATACGCCCCCACATATCCGCTGCCATAACGCCAATCCGAGTCCACCTGCAACATATATCCGCCATCAGTCCGAGTTCCACCAGATTCATCTCCGCCACCAGTCCGAGTTCCACCAGTTTCATCTCCGCCAACCGTCCTATTCTGAGTCCAGTATTTTGTTACTCTGTTTTGGATTTCCAGATCACGCAATACTCCGAGTCGTGACAGAGAAGGACTCCCCAACTTCCGCGCTACCCGCAGTAGAGAAATAGTTCCAAACTCAAAAAAAAACTAAGTCTGGAAAATTCTGGCTAGGCAGTTTTTACACCATTTGTAGATTTTTTCGAAAAAAATTTGTTGCGGAGCAAAAAAAAGGAAAAGAAAGAGAAAAAAATTCAGAGTGTGCTCCTCCCTTGTTTACATGCCGCGCTGTGATTTTGTTGGTGTTCTAGGCTCGCGTCTCTAGCACAGTCTAGCCTAGGACCAGCACAGTACCGTCGTTGAGCGTTTATTCAACTTTGCATCTCTCAATTGAGTATTGATGACCCCTTTTTGCCACCATATTATAAGCCAAGCTTTGAGAGTTTTGACTACAAGGGTTGCCGATCACCGTCTGCTGCTGGGTAAGAACTCGTAAGAATTTGAGATTTGCTTGACGGATTTGTGACACCCACCACCACCTCTTGTTAGTAGTCTGTACGATCATATTCTTGTGTGTTTCTATTGCTGCTAACCATGCCAGGATCACAAGCGGACGAGACTGACTGGGAGAACATGATGAATAAGGATTTGCATGATAAATTTCAGCAAATGATGAGTGGACAGGTGCAAGATGTGCTAAACAGATTTGAAGAGGCCATGGAGAAGATAGATGGCATGGAGAAGACGTTCAAAACAAAGCTCGATAACAAGTTTAATGAATTGCTCGCGCGTCTTCCACCACCACCACCCGCTGCACCTAACGCACCTCTCCAACAACAACAACAACGACTACCTCCACGTCACGAAACAGACCTCCGCCGAGCGAGCCGTGTCCCTCTTGCATTTGGCCAAACTGTTGGTGCTGCTGTTGATACTTCTGTGGCTCCTGCTGCTGATGTGGAGGAGGATGATTATGTGGGAGATTACGAGGATGAGGTTGATCAAAATCAAAACTACGTGCAACCACCTGCACCACAACCACCGGGTCGTCCACATGCAAATATTCGCAATGGTAGGCCTGCACCACCACCTCGGGTACGAGATGATGTCCATATTCCTAAACTAAAATTGAATATTCCACCATTTGAGGGTAGATATGTTCCTGATATATATCTTACTTGGGGGTTAGAAACTGGAAAACGATTTACATGTTTACAATATCCTGAGGAGAGACGGGTTGCTGTTGTTGTTTGTGCTTTCACTAGTTTTGCATGTGTATGGTGGTCTGAACATTGTAGATTATATCCTATTCCAACTACTTGGGCTGCTTTGTAAACTGCTATGCGTACGCGTTGGGTTCCACCATATTATCAACGTGAATTGCTTCAAAAATTGCAGCGTTTAAGACAAGGGAAAAATTCTGTAGAAGAATATTATCAGGAATTACAAACTGGCATGAGTAGATGTGGTATTGTTGAGGAGAATGAAGCTATGCTTGCACGTTTTCTGGGTGGATTAAATAGAGAGATTCAGACCATTCTAGACTATAAGGAGTATACTAATATCACTCGTTTATTCCATCTTGCTTGTAAAGCTGAACGTGAAGTGCAGGATCGACAAGCATTGGCGCGAACTAACTTTTCTGCAGGCCGACCTTCATCATGGACACCGTGTGCATCTTCTACTTCAACTGCACCAGCACCTCAATCAGGTGCCTCCTCCAGCCGTTATACAAGAAAACAGGCACAACCACCATTATCTGCCAAGAGCGCACCTGCCGGGCCTGCACAGAGTTCTTCTTCTTCCATGGCATCAACAGGGCACACAAGTGATATTATTTGTCATCGTTGTAAGGGAGGAGGTCATTATGCGAGAGAATGCAAATCTCAGCGTGTGATGATTGCTACCAAGGATGGTGGATATGAGTCCGCTAGTGACTATGATGAGGAGACTTTGGCTCTTATTATACGTGAAGAACATGGTGGAGATGATTCTGATCATGAGACACAATACATGGCTCCTGAAGTCGCTGACAGGTATGAATGTTTAGTTGCTCAACGTGTTTTGAGTGTGCAGGTCACACAAGCTGAGCAAAATCAGATACACAATTTGTTCCATACCAAGGAAGTTGTGAAGGAACGTTCTGTGCGCGTCATCATAGACGGAGCTAGCTACAACAACTTGGCTAGCATGGAGATGGTGGAGAAGCTTTCTCTCACCACAAGACCACATCCACATCCTTACTATATCCAATGATTCAACAACAGCGGCAAGGTTAAGGTAACATGTACTGTTTGTGTGCATTTTAGTATCTCTACATATGCTGATTATGTTGATTATGATGTGGTACCTATGCAAGCATGTTCCTTATTACTTGGTAGACCATGGCAATTTGATAAAAAATCTGTACACCGTGGTAGAAACAATCAGTATACTCTTGTTCATAAGGATAAAAATATTACTTTGCTTCCTATGACTCCTGATTCTATTTTGAAAGATGATATTAATAGAGCTAATAAAGCAAAACAGGAGAAGAATAAGAGTGAAAATCAGATTGTGGCAAAAGAATTTGAGCAACAAATGAAGCCTAATAATAAACCATCTAGTGTTGCTTCTGAAATTAAATTAAAAAGTGCATGTTTATTTGCCACCAAATCTGATATTGATGACCTAGATTTCAGCAAATCTATTTGCTATGCTTTTGTGTGCAAAGAGGCATTATTTTCATTCGAGGACGTGCCTTCCTCTTTGCCTCCTGCTGTCACTAACATTTTGGAGGAGTTCGCTGGCGTCTTTCCACAAGACGTGCCACCGGGATTACCGCCTATTTGAGGGATTGCGCATCAGATTGACTTAATTCCCGGTGCTTCACTGCCAAACCGTGCGCCATACCGTACCAATCCAGAGGAGACGAAGGAGATTATGCATCAAGTACAAGAGCTTCTCAACAAAGGTTATATGCTTGAATCCCTTAGTCCTTGTGCTGTTCCTATTATTCTAGTGCCAAAAAAGGATGGTACATCACGTATGTGTGTTGATTGTAGAGGCATACTATTCGTTATCGTCATCCTATTCCTAGGCTAGATGATATGCTTGATGAATTGAGTGGCTCTACAATATTCTCCAAAGTTGATTTGCGTAGTGGATACCATCAAATTCGTATGAAATTGGGAGATGAATGGAAAACAACATTTAAAACTAAGTTTGGATTATATGAGTGGTTAGTCATGCCTTTTGGGTTAACTAATGCACCTAGTACTTTCATGAGATTAATGAACGGAGTTTTCGTGCTTTCATTGGACGATTTGTGGTAGTTTACTTTGATGACATATTGATTTATAGCAGATCTTTGGAAGAACATTTGGAACATTTACGTGCTGTTTTTATTGCTCTACATGATGCACGTTTGTTTGGTAACCTTGGGAAGTGCACCTTTTGCACCGACCGAGTATCTTTTCTTGGCTATGTTGTTACTCCACAGGGAATTGAAGTTGATAAAGCCAAGATTGAAGCTATTGAGAGTTGGCCGCAGCCCAAAACGGTCACACAAGTGAGGAGTTTTCTTGGCCTCGCTGGATTCTATAGGCGTTTTGTGAGAGATTTCAGCACCATTGCTGCACCTCTCAATGAGCTTACAAAGAAAGATGTGCCTTTTCTTTGGGGTACCGCACAGGAAGAAGCCTTCACGGTATTGAAAGATAAGTTGACACATGCTCCTTTACTCCAACTTCCTGATTTTAATAAGACTTTTGAGCTTGAATGTGATGCTAGTGGAATTGGATTAGGAGGTGTGTTATTACAAGATGGCAAACCTGTTGCATATTTTTCTGAAAAATTGAGTGGGCCTAGTCTGAATTATTCTACTTATAATAAAGAATTATATGCTCTTGTTCGGACTTTAGAAACATGGCAACATTATTTATGGCCCAAAGAATTTGTTATACATTCTGATCATGAATCTTTGAAACATATTAAAAGTCATGCTAAACTGAATCCTAGACATGCTAAATGGGTTGAATTCATTGAGACTTTCCCTTATTTCATTAAACACAAGAAGGGAAAAGAAAATGTTATTGCTGATGCATTGTCTCGTCGCTATACTATGCTTTCACAACTTGACTTCAAAATATTTGGTTTGGAGACCATCAAAGATCAATATGTGCATGATGCTGATTTTAAAGATGTAATGCAGAATTGTAAAGAAGGAAGAATGTGGAACAAGTTCGTCGTTAATGATGGATTTGTGTTTCGTGCTAACAAGCTATGCATTCCAGCTAGCTCTTTTCGTCTTTTGTTGTTGCAGGAGGCGCATGGAGGAGGATTAATGGGACACTTTGGTGTGAAGAAGAGGGAGGACGTACTTGCTACACATTTCTTTTGGCCAAAGATGAGACGGGATGTTGAGCGTTTTATTGCTCGCTGCACTACATGTCAAAAAGCTAAGTCATGACTCAATCCTCATGGTTTATATATGCCTTTGCATGTACCTAGTGTTCCTTGGGAGGATATATATATGGACTTTGTTTTAGGTTTACCTCGAACAAAGAAGGGGAGGGATAGCATATTTGTTGTCGTGGATAGATTCTCAAAAATGGCACACTTTATACCATGTCATAAAAGCGATGATGTTGTTAATGTTGCTGATTTGTTCTTTCGTGAAATTATTCGCTTGCATGGTGTGCCAAATACTATTGTTTCAGATCGTGATACTAAATTTCTTAGCCACTTTTGGAGATGTTTATGGGCTAAGTTGGGGACTAAACTGCTTTTTAGTACTACTTGTCACCCCCAAACTGATGGACAAACTCAAGTAGTCAATAGAACATTGTCTACTATGCTTAGGGCTGTTTTGAAGAATAATAAGAAAATGTGGGAGGAATGCTTGCCTCATATTGAATTTGCTTATAATCGTTCATTACATTCTACTACTAAGATGTGCCCTTTTGAAGTTGTGTATGGTTTCCTACCTCGTGCACCTATTGATTTGTTGCCTCTTCCATCTTCGGAGAAGGTTAATTTTGATGCTAAACAACGTGCTGAATTGATTTAAAAAATGCATGAGTTAACTAAGGAAAACATTGAGCGTATGAATGCTAAATATAAACTTGCTGGAGATAAGGGTAGAAAACATGTTGTGTTTGCACCTGGAGATCTTGTTTGGTTACATTTGCGTAAGGATAGATTTCCTGATTTGCGCAAATCAAAGCTAATGCCACGTGCTGATGGTCCCTTTAAGGTGTTAGAGAAATAAATGATAATGCATACAAACTTGAGCTGCCTGTAGATTTTGACGTTAGTCCCACTTTTAACATTGCAGATTTGAAGCCTTATTTGGGTGAGGAAGATGAACTTCCGTCGAGGACGACTTCATTTCAAGAAGGGGAGGATGATGAGGACATCAATACCATTGTTACACACACATCCCCTGCTGCTATACATACTGGACCAATTACTAGAGCTCGCGCACGCCAACTAAATTATCAGGTACTTTCGTTTCTTGGTAATGATTCTAATGTTCATGAGAATATGATGCTGCCTAAATTGGATACATTTGTTTTGCTTACAAATGAAGGGCCTAGCTTGGAGAAGGATGAACATTGGAGCAAGAGAAACATGGAGATGATGGCATGCGCAAGGGGAACAAGAACGGAGTTACGAGTGATGATTTTAGGTCTTTGAAGCCACCATAACGAGTGCATGAAGCCTTGGACGAAATATACAAGATGCAACTTCATAAGTTTCGTCCAGAGGCTATTATAGGTGCTGCGTCACCTTTTTACTGTGCCAGGCCCATGTAATTTCGAAATACATTAGTATAGGCTATTTTTAGAGTCCGTATGTGTGGGGAAACAAGAGATAGGGTTGATTTCGGACCCCTCCACCAAGGGCCACGAAATTCCCCCTCTCTTCCTCCATATATACAGCCCTTAGTGCACCGTTTAGACTTTGGGTTTTGTTTAGATTAAAAGTTTGCCATAGCTGCAACTTCACGTACTTCGTTTGTGTTCAGCGACCAGACAAAGGCGTCACAGAACCCCACCTTGATCAATAAAGCTTTCATCTTATATTCGCAATATCCAGATTGCAATCTCAGTTTCTTGCTTGTTCTTTGTTTGCTCGCAGGAAGCAGACCCTCGTGGTCAGGTTGATCGTGCTCCGGCGTGGTCAATAACCTCTCGGAGTTGGTTTAGCGATTGCTAAGGCACGACGTCCTCGCACGTTCGTAGTCGGATTATCAAAGTCAACTTTCACCAAAGCGATATCCATCATCTCATCGAAAGACGGGACACCCCGCTTCTATCAGTTGATTTAGCTCATTTGTGAGATAGAGCCTCGCTCATCCATCGGATCTCCTCTTCGTGAGGGAACGCGGCCTCCTTGAAGAAGATCCACTTGGATACAAGACCCCTCTAAGGGGAGATCCCCTCGCGGATTCAAGACCTCCTCGCGGAGAAGACCGGTTACCTTTGTATCCTTACCTTTGTTGATTGTGGATCATGTTACTCTTTGTTGTCGGTGATCTAGCACTCGTCTGATTGATTCCTTGTCGGTTTCGTGTTTCTCTCTCGTTTTCCCCGTGTTTCCCCTTCGTGCTTCCGCGTGTTCTTCGTGATTCCCCGTAGGATCCACTCCAAACGTGAAAGATCGTCACCATAGGGTTCCACCCTACATCACATCATATGTGGAAGTGGCCGTCCAGCGTCCGGTGAATGACGGGTTCTGGCTTTGCTCCTCTTCGGCATCGTCGTCCATACCGTTGATGTCTTCGGAGGCGTAGTCGAGCATGTCGGTTAACTCATCGACAGTGGCTGTGAAGTGGGTGGTGGGTGGGACGTAAAGTTCCCTGCTCTTAGCCCCTGGTATGGGCTGGGCATAGTTTGGCAGCGATTGTTCTGCAATGGCGAGAGATCGCATTAAGTCCAGGGCCTCATTTAAGAGTGAGGTTTGCATAGGGATCCGAGTGTCCGCGAGCAGGGCGGGATAGAAGTTCCCTGGCCAAGCTCATATGACGCGGATCTTGAGAGTTCGGAATTAGTATCCGAAGGCGAGTCCGGCTCTATGAGGATAGAGGGGACTTAGCGTGACTCCAGGCCTGCCGGTGATGTGATCCCTGCCGGTTCTCCGGTGTTAGGCTCTATAGCTGCAGAGAGTCCGGCAGGTTTTAAACTCCCGTATTCGGACCTGGTGGTGCGCTCCAGATCTAAGGCCAGAGCGGTGATTGGGGCTGCGAACCCTTGGAATATCAAGTCTTCTCGGATGTCGTTGACATAGTTCAGATTTCCAAAACTGATCTGATGACCAGGTGCGTAGCTGTCGATCTGCTCCAGATGGCCAATCGAGTTGGCGCGCCGTGCGAAGCCGCCAAATATGAAAATTTGGCCGGGGAGAAAAATCTCGCTCAGGGCAATATTCTTGTAGATGATCAATGGAGCCATCGAGCCTTCTAGTGACAGCATAGTGGAACTCTCAATGAAAGCACCAATGTCCGTGTCAAAACCGGCAGATCTCGGGTAGGGGGTCCCGAACTATGCATCTAAGGATCAAAGGTAACAAGAGGCAGGGGGCATGATGTTTACCTAGGTTCGGGCCCTCTTAATGGAGGTAATACCCTACTTCCTGCTTGATTGACTTTGGTGAGTATAGGAGTTACAAGAGTTGATCTACCTCGGGATCGTGGTGGGAGATGTCTAGCCTGTATGATTGTTATGGCCCTACGGACTAAACCCTCCGGTTTATATAGACACCGGAGGGATCTAGGGTTGTACATAGTCGGTTTACAGAGAAAGGAAGATGCATGATCTGAACGCAAGCTTGCCATCCACGCAAAGGAGAGTCCCATCTGGACACGGGGAAGGTCTTTGATTTTGTATCTTCACGGCCCATTAGTCTGGCACATATCACATAGCCCAGACGCCCGAGGACCCCTTAGTCCAGGACTCCCTCAAATAGGATTCCCCTTACTTCCCCTCCCCCCTCTTTCCTTCCCCCTTCGATATATATGGTAGGGGGTGGCGCGCGGCTTGGGAGGAGCCCAAGTAGGATTCAGTACTACTTGGGGCGCCTCCTGGCATATCCCCTCCCCACCCACCTATATATATATATATATGGGGGCACCCCTAGCACAACCCAGACAATTGCCTAGCCGTGTGCAACGCCCCCCCTCCACCATTTACTCCCCCAGTCATATTTTCGTAGTGCTTAGGCGAAGCCCTGCAGAGATCACTTCACCATCACCGTCACCAAGCCGTCGTGTTGACGGAAATCATCTACTACCTTGATGTCTTGCTGGATCAAGAAGGCGAGGGACGTCACCGAGCTAAATGTGTGCAAAACTCGGAGGTGTTGTACATTCAGTACTCGATCAGTGGATCGCGAAGAAAGTTCGACTACATCAACCGTGTTCTGAAACGCTTCCGTTTACGGTCTATGAGGATACGTAGACACACTCTCCCCCTAGTTGCTATGCATCTCCATGGATAGATCATTGCGTGTGCGTAGATTTTTTTTTGTTTTTCCATGCAACGATTCCCAACAGTGGCATCGGAGCCAGGTCTATGCATAGATGATATGCACGAGTAGAACACAAAGAGTTGTGGGCGGTGATAGTCATACTATGTACCACCAACGTCTTATTTTGATTCGGCGGTATTGTGGGAAGAAGCGGCCCGGACCAACCTTACATGTCCACGTACATGAAACCGGTTCCACCGACAGACATGAAACATGTTTTGCATAAAGGTGGCTAGCGGGTGTCTGTTTCTCCTACTTTAGTTGAATCGAATTTGACTATGGCCGGTCCTTGAAGAAGGTTAAAATAGCAAACTTGACGAAACACCGTTGTGGTTTAATTCGTAGGTAAGAACGATTCTTGCTAGAAGCCCGCAGCAGCCACGTAAAACTTGCAACAACAAAGTACACGACGTCAAACTTGTTTTTGCAGGGTATGTTGTGATGTGATATGGTCAAGACATGATGAGATATACATTATTGTATGAGATGATGATGTTTTGTAAGATATCTGGCAACCGGCAGGAGCCATATGGTTGTCTCTTTATTGTATGAATGTAACATCCCAATTTTCAATTAAGATGTTATTTATAGATCATTCATATGCATCCATGATTTATGCATTTTGCTCTATTTGTTTTAGTTGACTTTTGATCCTAGAAACCTTAATCAACTCTAGGACCAATTGAGAGAGTTGGAGGTTTCCCAAAAATCCATTTTTGAATTGTCAAAACTTGGAAAATTGGATCAAACTATTCTATTCAAAATTCTTTTCTAATTATTTCAAAAAAATAAAATAGAGAGAAGATAAAATGACTTCTTCAAAAACAACAAAGAAATATTGGAAATTGAATTTTTAATTTTTGAATATTTTATTTGATTTTATTTGCAGGATTAATTATTTTATTGTGGAGTTTATTAGTACTAAAAAGTTTGTGTTTAAATCAGGCATTTAGTCCCAGAAAAATGTTCACAAGGTCAATAATAAGGCCATATAATTATGTGAATTTTTTTGTTATTTTTAGATTTATATTTATTATAGTTTTTCTTATTTATCTTTCCCGGAAAAATTGTTTTTTTTAACTTCCCCGACGAACTGGGCCGGCCCAGCTACCAGCCAGGCCGTGGCCCAGCCTAGCCGCGCAACACGCCGACCCCGAGCCGGAGCCCGGCAGCCGCACGCCGCGCGCCGCCGCCGCCGTGTCCGAGGCGGACACCGCCTCCACCTCGCTCCGTCCTCCCAGCCCCGCCTCCCCTACCGCTTTATAAGCACCGCCCCGACCCCCTCTCTCCTCCCAGGTCACCGCAAGCCGCCGCAGTCGTTTGGGCCACCGCTCGCTCGACGCTGCAGCCGCCGTCGTCTCCGCCATCACATCGCACCTCCCCACCGCTCCGGCGTCGCCGCCGACCACCCACGCCGCTGCCCCGCTCGAAGTCACCGCCGCTGCCGCTGTTTTCTCGCTGCCGCCGACCACCGTCGCTGCGGTAAACCCTGCCTCCCTCTCGACCGTCGGATCTCGACCCGACGGGTAGCACCTATTTGTCTTTTTATTTAGTGAATGTTCTTTGGTTTACCCTCTGTAGCGAACAAATTCGTTCTTTAAGCTTCTGTAGCGAGCGTTCATTTGTTAGTTCTTTCCTTTTTCTTTTCTTTTCTACCAGGGACCTATCCGCTAGTATTTTATTTACAGATTAGTCCCCGATCAAACTAGCACAACTTTCTACTCGTTTGTCCAAACTCGATGATACCAACACCAAAATCTTCAGAGAAATCTCATCTATCCAGTAAACCAACTCAAATTTTTTTGAAAGATTAAAATTTGAATTCAAGCAGATTTAAATTTGAACTTCTTTTGATCGTAACTTGAGTTTATAGCTCCATTTTAGTTGATTCTTTTTGCAAATCGAAGCTCATCACATGTACCTTCTGTTAAGATCTAATCCACATAATTTTGGTACTGTTAAAAATTGTTTTCTGTTTAAAAGAGTTATTTGCTTGTTTTTTAGTTTTCCAAATTTGTTTCCTCGATTTTCTTTGCATCTTTTGATTGAGTGCTTATGTATGCTATTGTTTGTTTACAATAGATTTTTCGGAGTGTGAAGCTTGCTACTACGAGTCTCTAGAGTTTACCGATCGTCAGCAAGGCAAGTTACACTTTGATCATACTCTTCTATACCCATTTTTTTTACAATGCATTAGTTTCACCCTCAAAGATTGCATGAGTAGGATTGGGAACATGTGGTTTTGCTATGTAGTTCATGAGGTAGGAACCTATTGTCGTGGTTCTAAGTCTGACAGTAGAATGGGGGGTAAGTATGGGAAGGCAAGGTCCTAGCTATGGAGTAGTTGTACACACGGGTGTTTAGCGAGTTCAGGCCCTTCTCGGAGGAAGTAACAGCCCTACGTCCCGGAGCCCGGAGGCGGTCGACTGATCTCTGTGTATATGAGTTACAGGGGTGCAAACCCTTCTACCAGTGGAGGGGGTGGCTTATATAGAGGACGCCAAGACCCCAGCCAGCCCACGTAGAGGAGGGTTAAAGTACATTAAGGCTGGCGTTTCTGGTAACGCCATACATAAAGTGTCATCATGACCATTAAGACTATTCAATTACAGACCGTTTGGATGCAGAGTAGATCCTGAACTTCTGATGGT
This sequence comes from Triticum aestivum, assembly GCF_018294505.1. NCBI lineage: Eukaryota > Viridiplantae > Streptophyta > Magnoliopsida > Poales > Poaceae > Triticum > Triticum aestivum. The sequence continues at coordinate 302,836,927 of NC_057813.1, read as the reverse complement.
CGAGTGCATCTTCATGGTCGAGTGTCTTCTAGCCAGTCGAGTGGAGTCTCCCTTGGTCGAGTGGAACTACCCTTGGTCGACTGGAAGGTTGCTTCGTATGATGATGTCCTAGGGCATGGTATCCTAGATAGGTCCATGACCCTACCCTAGGTACATAACCTCATCATTAGCCCCCGAATGGATCGAGGTTCGAGTGAGGAAGGAGTTGACGATTTTCTCCGACTTGTTTACTGTACTTTGATTATGTCGTATCTTGGATCGGCGATTCTTCTTTCGGCGTTGGCGTCGACCTTTACTTCAGTCGCCTTGATCCATTCTTATCATTTGTCGAGTGAACTTTTGAACTTTGGTGAACTTCCGAGCGACGGATTGCGGGAAGGATATCGTCTGACAGATTGATCTGCTGTTAGCGGATTTTGCGGGATCTGAAATTTGGGAAGCGCGCGAAGCGGGGCGATCCGCGGCAATCGGGCGGGATAAGGCATGGACGCCTCGATTTCCGCGCCGCCTTTTTCGCCACGTATCGTACGTGTGCGACTGTTTCGGGATGTGACAGATCTGCTCGGACCCACTCGTCAGCCACTCGGAAGCGCCCTTATATAAAGCGTCGGGGGTGAGTTTTCGAACAGTGCCTCCCCATTCTCCTCTCTTCCCTCTCTGCCTCCGCCCAGGGCACCTGCTCCTACCTCCGCCTTATCCACCTCTCGGGCGATTCGCCGGAGATAATGGTGAAGGAGAAGACGGCGGCTCTAGAGCGCGCGAAGAAGGCGACGGCGACGTGGCAAGCGAAGGGGAGACCATCCAGTCGGGGCGGATCTTCGTCGAGTTCCCGCCTGCCGAAGGGTTTGGTCCAAGGGGACTGGATCCGCTCGACCATCACTGGGAAGGACCTCGACAACCTGGCCGATGAGGGACTGATCCCCCACGGGTCAGCGAGGCTCCCGGGGCCCAAGTGTCAACCACAGCCGCAAGAGGGTGAGTGCGTTCTCTTAGCCACTCACGTAGATCGTGGTTTTTCTCTGCCGCTGAGTGTGTTCTTCCGTGGGTTTCTGAATTTCTTTGGGGCGCAACTCCACCATTTCAATCCCAATTCCATCGCCTATCTTGCTGCCTTCGTGTCCATGTGCAAGAACTTCCTGGGTTGTCGACCGCACTGGGGTCTCTTCAAGCACATATTCACCTGTCGGTCGCAGACAGTGAAAAAGGCGAGCCCGGGTGATGAGAGGACCAAGGTTATACAGATCTGCGGGGGTCTTGGGATCCAGTTGAGGAATAAGAGCACTTTCCCGGCCATGACCCTTCCTGAGTCGGTCAGAGGGTGGCAGTCGACTTGGTTTTACTGCCAAGACGAGTCGACGCCGGGACAGTCGACTGGTCTCCCTCCGTTCTCCATGGTCCGAGTGGACAAACCGTCTTCTCTGAAGGTGCTTCCTGAGGAGAAAGCCGAGGTAAAAATGTTGGTGGAGCGCGTGGTCTAACTCGTTCGGGACGGAGTGACGAGCATGGATCTTTTGGAAGTCTTCCTTAGGCGGCGTATCCAACCGCTCCAGTACCGAGGCCACCCGATTTGGCTGTACTGTAGTACTGAAGACACCACCCGGGTCCATCCAGAGGCAGTCGACGACGCCATGCTGGAGAGGTGGGTGGCCGCCATCACAGGGAACAAGGATAACCCTCGAGGGGCGAGGAGGATCCCGCCACTCGACTGTACCTATACGCCGGACAAGGTATGGCCGCTTATCTCTGAGTGTAAATTTGTTTCATACATTCTGCTTCGCCGTGAATTGGTCGGTTGATGATGAGGACATCAATACAATTGTTACACCCACAGCCCCTGCTGCTATACATACTGGACCAATTACTAGAGCTCGTGCACGCCAACTAAATTACCAGGTACTTTCGTTTCTTGGTAATGATTCTAATGTTCATTAGAATATGATGCTGCCTAAATTGGATACATTTGTTTTGCTTACAAATGAAGGGCCTAGATTGGAGAAGGATGAACATTGGAGCAAGAACAAGCATGGAGATGATGGCATGCGCAAGGGGAACAAGAACGGAGTTACAAGTGATGATTTCAGGACTTTGAAGCCACCATAATGGGTGCATGAAGCGTTGGACGAAATATACAAGATGCCACTTCATAAATTTCGTCCCGAGGCTATTTTAGGTGCTGCGTCACCTTATTATTGGGCCAGGCCCATGTAATTTCGAAATACATAAGTATAGGCTAATTTTAGAGTCCGTATGTGTGGGGAAACAAGAGATAGGGTAGATTTCGGACCCCTCCACCAAGGGCCACGAAATTCCCCCCCTCTTCCTCCATATATACAGCCCTTAGGGCATCGTTTAGACTTTGGGTTTTGTTTAGATTAAAAGTTCGCCATAGCTGCAACTTCGCGTACTTCGTTTGTGTTCAACGACCAGACAAAGGCGTCACAGAACCCCACCTTGATCAATAAAGCTTTCATCTTATATTCGCAATATCTAGATTGCAATCTCAGTTTCTTGCTTGTTCTTCGTTTGCTCGCAGGAAACAGACCCTCGTGGTCAGGTTGATCGTGCTCCGGCGTGGTCAATAACCTCTTGGAGTTGGTTTAGCGATTGCTAAGGCGCGATGTCCTCGCACGTTCGTAGTCGGATCGTCAAAGTCGACTGCCACGAAAGCGATATCCATCATCTCATCGAAAGACGGGACACCTTTGCCTCTATCAAGTGGTATCAGATTTCCAGGTTGCTCGATGAGATTTTACAATTTTTCATAGTTTAGATCGAGTCTGTTCTTCATACCTACAGTCCACGAAAAAGCCACAAAAAAATTAGGGTTAGTTCATCATATCCGAACCAATCTGAGCCTTTGCATAATCGTTTTAGGGTTTTGCTTTGTTGAATTTGCGGTTGCATCGTCGTGTCTAGTTGCTGGTCTTAGAGTCTAGTCTTTTAGAGTTTCGAGTTCTGGTCATAAGTTGTCACACCGCCGCCGCACCATCATCATCGCCCCTGCCATCTACCACCACCGCTTATCCGCCACCACTCCGAATCCGTATCCATATACCACCACCAATCCGTGTCCATATACCACCACCGATCCATATCCATATACTACCACCGCTACCACCACCGCTGCCATATACCACCACCATATATCCACCACCAATCCGAGTTCCTTGCTTATTAGGTTTGTTTTCGAGATCCATCTAGATTCCGATTCGTGTTTCCTTACCGGAGTAGGTTTCGGAAAAAAAAAGAGTCCGGAAACCACCCTCCGTTTAGGCCCAAAATTTTCGGAAAACGCACTTGACAAAATTTTTTAAGGCTATCCTATTTTTAGGTGTTTCTAAGCGTATTGAGACAGTCGTCGTTATAGAAAGTTTTTTTGACCCGTTTCCAGTTTTTGGGTCCGGGCAGTCAAAAAAAAAAATTTGGTCACAAAAATTTCGTGCCCATCCTGTCAGTTTGACCTGGGAAGAGTTTTGAGACACTCGCCATTATAGTGATTTTTCGCAAAAAAAAGGAGAGCAGCGCAAAAAAAAAGAGCGAAAAAAAAATCGAGAGTGTGCTTTTCCCTTGTTTACGTGCAGCGCCGTGATTTTGTTAGTGTTCTAGGCTCGCGTCTCTAGCACGGTCTAGCCTAGGACCAGCACAGTACCGTCGTTGAGCGTTTATTCAACTTTGCATCTCTGAATTGATTATTGCTGACCCTTTTTGCTACCATATTATAAGCCTTCCCAGCTCCACATACATCTACGTCGTGCGTTTGACTTCCCTGGTAATCGCTCTATCCAAGCTTTGAGAAGTTTTGACTACAACGGTTGCCGATCACCACCTGCTGCTGGGTAAGAACTAGTAAGAATTTGAGGTTTGCTTGACGGGTTTGTGATACACCACCACAACTTCTTAGTAGTCTGTAGGATCATATTCTTGTGTGTTTCTATTGCTGCTAACCATGCCAGGATCACAAGCCAACGAGATTGACTGGGAGAACTTATCGAACAAGGAGCTTCATGATAAGTTTCAGCAAATGATGACTGAACAGGTGCAAGATGTGCTGAACAATTTTGAAGAGGCCATGGAGAAGATTACTGGCCTTGAGAAGACGTTCGAAACAAAGCTCGATAACAGATTTAATGAACTGCTTGCGCGTCTTCCACCACCGGCTGCACCTGTCGCACCTCTGCAACAACAACAACTACGCCCCCTTCCGAATCAGTATGGACGAGCACAGCGTGTTCCTATTGAGCTAGGACAAAATTCTGGCGCCACTGCTACTGCTGTTGGTGCTTCTTTGGCTCCTGCTACTGCTGCTGCTGGTACCCAGGAGGATGATGATTATGTGGGAGTTTATGAGGATGAGGTTGATCAAAATCCGAACTACGTGCAGCCACCAGCACCACCACCACCAGGTCGACCTCAGGTATATATTCGTAATGGTAGGCCTGCACCACCACCTCAGGTACGAGATGATGTCCATATTCCTAAACTGAAATTGAATATTCCACCATTTGAGGGTAGATATGTTCCTGATATATATCTTACTTGGGAGTTAGAAACTGAACAACGTTTTACATGTTTACAATATCCCGAGGAGAGACGGGTTGCTGCTGCTGTTTGTGCTTTCACTAGTTTTGCATGTGTCTGGTGGTCTGAACATCGTAGATTATATCCTATTCCAACTACTTGGGCTGCTTTGAAAACCGCTATGCGTACGCGTTGGGTTCCACCATATTATCAACGTGAATTGCTTCAAAAATTGCAGCGTTTAAGACAAGGAAAAAATTCTGTAGAAGAATATTATCAGGAATTACAAACTGGCATGATTCGATGTGGTATTATTGAGGAGAATGAAGCTATGCTTGCACGTTTTCTGGGTGGATTAAATAGAGAGATTCAGACCATTCTAGACTATAAGGAGTATACTAATATCACTCGTTTATTCCATCTTGCTTGTAAAGCTGAACGTGAAGTGCAGGATCGACAAGCATTGGCGCAAACTAACTTTTCTGCAGGCTGACCTTCCTCTTGGACGCCGCGTGCATCTTCTACTTCAACTGCACCAGCACCTCAATCAGGTGCCTCCTACAGCCGTGATACAAGAAAACAGGAACAACCACCATTATCTGCCAAGAGCGCACCTGCCGGGCCTGCACAGAGTTCTTCTTCTTCCAGGGCATCAACAGGGCACACAAGTGATATTATTTGTCGTCGTTGTAAGGGAGGAGGTCATTATGCGAGAGAATGCAAATCTCCGCGTGTGATGATTGCTACCGCGGATGGTGGATATGAGTCCGCTAGTGACTATGATGAGGAGACATTGGCTCTTCTTACACGTGAAGAAAATGGTGGAGATGATTCTGATCATGAGACGCAATACATGGCTCCTGAAGACGCTGACAGGTATGAATGTTTAGTTGCTCAACGTGTTTTGAGTGTGCAGGTCACACAAGCTGAGCAAAATCAGAGGCACAATTTGTTCCATACCAAGGGAGTTGTGAAGGAATGTTCTGTGCGCGTCATAATAGACGGAGGGAGCTGCAACAACTTGGCTAGCATGGAGATGGTGGAGAATCTTTCTCTCACCACAAGACCACATCCACATCCTTACTACATCCAATGGTTCAACAATAGCGGCAAGGTTAAGGTAACACGTACTGTTCGTGTGCATTTTAGTATCTCTACATATGCTGATTATGTTGATTGTGATGTGGTACCTATGCAAGCATGTTCCTTATTACTTGGTAGACCATCGCAATTTGATAAAAATTCTCTACACCATGGTAGAAACAATCACTATACTCTTGTTCATAAGGATAAAAATATTACTTTGCTTCCTATGACTCCTGATTCCATTTTGAAAGATGATATTAATAGAGCTAATAAAGCAAAACAGGAGAAGAATAAGAGTGAAAATCAGATTGTGGCAAAAGAATTTGAGCAACAAATGAAGCCTAATAATAAACCATCTAGTGTTGCTTCTGAAATTAAATTGAAAAGTGCATGTTTATTTGCCACCAAATCTGATATTGATGAGCTAGATTTCAGCAAATCTGTTTGCTATGCTTTTGTGTGCAAAGAGGCATTATTTTCATTCGAGGACGTGCCTTCCTCTTTGCCTCCTGTTGTCACTAACATTTTGCAGGAGTTCGCTGACATTTTTTCACAAGACGTGCCACCAGGATTACTGCCTATTCGAGGGATTGAGCATCAGATTGACTTAATTCCCGGTGCTTCACTGCCAAACCGTGCACCATACCGTACCAATCCAGAGGAGACGAAGGAGATTATGCGTCAAGTACAAGAGCTTCTCGACAAAGGTTATATACGCGAATCCCTTAGTCCTTGTGCTATTCCTATTATTTTAGTGCCGAAAAAGGATGGTACATCACGTATGTGTGTTGATTGTAGAGGCATTAATAATATTACTATTCGTTATCGTCATCCTATTCCTAGGCTAGATGATATGCTTGATGAATTGAGTGGCTCTACAATATTCTCCAAAGTTGATTTGCGTAGTGGCTACCATCAAATTCGTATGAAATTGGGAGATGAATGGAAAACAACATTTAAAACTAAGTTTTGATTATATGAGTGGTTAGTCATGCCTTTTGGGTTAACTAATGCACCTAGTACTTTCATGAGATTAATGAACGAAGTTTTACGTGCTTTCATTGGACGATTTGTGGTAGTTTACTTTGATGACATATTGATTTATAGCAGATCTTTGGAAGAACATTTGGAACATTTACGTGCTGTTTTTATTGCTCTACGTGATGCACGTTTGTTTGGTAACCTTGGGAAGTGCACCTTTTGCACCGACCGAGTATCTTTTCTTGGCTATGTTGTTACTCCACAGGGAATTGAAGTTGATAAAGCCAAGATTGAAGCTATTGAGAGTTGGCCGCAGCCCAAAACGATCACACAAGTGAGGAGTTTTCTTGGCCTCGCTGGATTCTATAGGCGTTTTGTGAGAGATTTCAGCACCATTGCTGCACCTCTCAATGAGCTTACAAAGAAAGATGTGCCTTTTCTTTGGGGTACCGCACAGGAAGAAGCCTTCACGGTATTGAAAGATAAGTTGACACATGCTCCTTTACTCCAACTTCCTGATTTTAATAAGACTTTTGAGCTTGAATGTGATGCTAGTGGAATTGGATTAGGAGGTGTGTTATTACAAGATGGCAAACCTATTGCATACTTTTCTGAAAAATTGAGTGGGCCTAGTCTGAATTATTCTACTTATATGCTCTTGTTCGGACTTTAGAAACATGGCAACATTATTTATGGCCCAAAGAATTTGTTATACATTCTGATCATGAATCTTTGAAACATATTAAAAGTCAAGCTAAACTGAATCGTAGACATGCTAAATGGGTTGAATTCATTGAGACTTTCCCTTATGTCATTAAACACAAGAAGGGAAAAGAAAATGTTATTGCTGATGCATTGTCTCGTCGCTATACTATGCTTTCACAACTTGACTTCAAAATATTTGGTTTGGAGACCATCAAAGATCAATATGTGCATGATGCTGATTTTAAAGATGTAATGCAGAATTGTAAAGAAGGAAGAATGTGGAACAAGTTTGTTGTTAACGATGGATTTGTGTTTCGTGCTAACAAGCTATGCATTCCAGCTTGCTCCGTTCGTCTTTTGTTGTTGCAGGAGGCGCATGGAGGAGGATTAATGGGACACTTTGGCGTGAAGAAGACGGAGGACGTACTTGCTACACATTTCTTTTGGCCAAAGATGAGACGGGATGTTGAGCGTTTTATTGCTCGCTGCACTACATGTCAAAAAGCTAAGTCACGACTCAATCCTCATGGTTTATATATGCCTTTGCCTGTACCTAGTGTTCCTTGGGAGGATATATCTATGGACTTTGTTTTAGGTTTACCTCGAACAAAGAAGGGGAGGGATAGCATATTTGTTGTCGTGGATAGATTCTCGAAAATGGCACACTTTATACCATGTCATAAAAGCGATGATGCTGTTAATGTTGCTGATTTGTTCTTTCGTGAAATTATTCGCTTGCATGGTGTGCCAAATACTATTGTTTCAGATCGTGATACTAAATTTCTTAGCCACTTTTGGAGATGTTTATGGGCTAAGTTGGGGACTAAACTGCTTTTTAGTACTACTTGTCACCCCCAAACTGATGGACAAACTGAAGTAGTCAATATGACGAGACCTCGAACATACGCCATTGGACACAAGGTGAATTCACTCCTCTGAGGACATCAATACAATTGTTACACCCACAGCCCCTGCTGCTATACATACTGGACCAATTACTAGAGCTCGTGCACGCCAACTAAATTACCAGGTACTTTTGTTTCTTGGTAATGATTCTAATGTTCATGAGAATATGATGCTGCCTAAATTGGATACATTTGTTTTGCTTACAAATGAAGGGCCTAGCTTGGAGAAGGATGAACATTGGAGCAAGAACAAGCATGGAGATGATGGCATGCGCAAGGGGAACAAGAACGGAGTTACAAGTGATGATTTCAGGACTTTGAAGCCACCATAATGGGTGCATGAAGCCTTGGACGAAATATACAAGATGCCACTTCATAAATTTCGTCCCGAGGCTATTTTAGGTGCTGCGTCACCTTATTATTGGGCCAGGCCCATGTAATTTCGAAATACATAAGTATAGGCTATTTTTAGAGTCCGTATGTGTGGGGAAACAAGAGATAGGGTTGATTTCGGACCCCTCCACCAAGGGCCACGAAATTCCCCCCTCTTCCTCCATATATACAGCCCTTAGGGCATCGTTTAGACTTTGGGTTTGGTTTAGATTAAAAGTTCGCCATAGCTGCAACTTCGCGTACTTCGTTTGTGTTCAACGACCAGACAAAGGCGTCACAGAACCCCACCTTGATCAATAAAGCTTTCATCTTATATTCGCAATATCCAGATTGCAATCTCAGTTTCTTGCTTGTTCTTCGTTTGCTCGCAGGAAACAGACCCTCGTGGTCAGGTTGATCGTGCTCCGGCGTGGTCAATAACCTCTCGGAGTTGGTTTAGCGATTGCTAAGGCGCGACGTCCTCGCACGTTCGTAGTCGGATCGTCAAAGTCGACTTCCACCAAAGCGAAATCCACTATCTCATCGAAAGACGGGACACCTTTGCCTCTATCAAGAAGCTTTCTCTCACCACAAGACCACATCCACATCCTTACTACATCCAATGGTTCAACAACAGCGGCAAGGTTAAGGTAACACGTACTGTTCGTGTGCATTTTAGTATCTCTACATATGCTGATTATGTTGATTGTGATGTGGTACCTATGCAAGCATGTTCCTTATTACTTGGTAGACCATGGCAATTTGATAAAAATTCTGTACACCATGGTAGAAACAATCACTATACTCTTGTTCATAAGGATAAAAATATTACTTTGCTTCCTATGACTCCTGATTCCATTTTGAAAGATGATATTAATAGAGCTAATAAAGCACAACAGGAGAAGAATAAGAGTGAAAATCAGATTGTGGCAAAAGAATTTGAGCAACAAATGAAGCCTCATAATAAGCCATCTAGTGTTGCTTCTGAAATTAAATTGAAAAGTGCATGTTTATTTGCTACCAAATCTGATATTGATGAGCTAGATTTCAGCAAATCTGTTTGCTATGCTTTTGTGTGCAAAGAGGCATTATTTTCATTCGAGGACGTGCCTTCCTCTTTGCCTCCTGTTGTCACTAACATTTTGCAGGAGTTCGCTGACGTTTTTCCACAAGACGTGCCACCGGGATTACCGCCTATTCGAGGGATTGAGCATCAGATTGACTTAATTCCCGGTGCTTCACTACCAAACCGTGCACCATACCGTACCAATCCAGAGGAGACGAAGGAGATTATGCGTCAAGTACAAGAGCTTCTCGACAAAGGTTATATACGCGAATCCCTTAGTCCTTGTGCTGTTCCTATTATTCTAGTGCCGAAAAAGGATGGTACATCACGTATGTGTGTTGATTGTAGAGGCATTAATAATATTACTATTCCTAGGCTAGATGATATGCTTGATGAATTGAGTGGCTCTACAATATTCTCCAAAGTTGATTTGCGTAGTGGCTACCATCAAATTCGTATGAAATTGGGAGATGAATGGAAAACAGCATTTAAAACTAAGTTTGGATTATATGAGTGGTTAGTCATGCCTTTTGGGTTAACTAATGCACCTAGTACTTTCATGAGATTAATGAACGAAGTTTTACGTGCTTTCATTGGACGATTTGTGGTAGTTTACTTTGATGACATATTGATTTATAGCAGATCTTTGGAGGAACATTTGGAACATTTACGTGCTGTTTTTATTGCTCTACGTGATGCACGTTTGTTTGGTAACCTTGGGAAGTGCACCTTTTGCACCGACCGAGTATCTTTTCTTGGCTATGTTGTTACTCCACAGGGAATTGAAGTTGATAAAGCCAAGATTGAAGCTATTGAAAGTTGGCCGCAGCCCAAAACGGTCACACAAGTGAGGAGTTTTCTTGGCCTCGCTGGATTCTATAGGCGTTTTGTGAGAGATTTCAGCACCATTGCTGCACCTCTCAATGAGCTTACAAAGAAAGATGTGCCTTTTCTTTGGGGTACCGCACAGGAAGAAGCCTTCACGGTATTGAAAGATAAGTTGACACATGCTCCTTTACTCCAACTTCCTGATTTTAATAAGACTTTTGAGCTTGAATGTGATGCTAGTGGAATTGGATTAGGAGGTGTGTTATTACAAGATGGCAAACCTGTTGCATACTTTTCTGAAAAATTGAGTGGGCCTAGTCTGAATTATTCTACTTATGATAAAGAATTATATGCTCTTTTTAGGACTTTAGAAACATGGCAACATTATTTATGGCCCAAAGAATTTGTTATACATTCTGATCATGAATCTTTGAAACATATTAAAAGTCAAGCTAAACTGAATCGTAGACATGCTAAATGGGTTGAATTCATTGAGACTTTCCCTTATGTCATTAAACACAAGAAGGGAAAAGAAAATGTTATTGCTGATGCATTGTCTCGTCGCTATACTATGCTTTCACAACTTGACTTCAAAATATTTGGTTTGGAGACCATCAAAGATCAATATGTGCATGATGCTGATTTTAAAGATGTAATGCAGAATTGTAAAGAAGGAAGAATGTGGAACAAGTTTGTTGTTAACGATGGATTTGTGTTTCGTGCTAACAAGCTATGCATTCCAGCTAGCTCTTTTCGTCTTTTGTTGTTGCAGGAGGCGCATGGAGGAGGATTAATGGGACACTTTGGCGTGAAGAAGATGGAGGACGTACTTGCTACACATTTCTTTTGGCCAAAGATGAGACGGGATGTTGAGCGTTTTATTGCTCGTTGCACTACATGTCAAGAAGCTAAGTCACGACTCAATCCTCATGGTTTATATATGCCTTTGCCTGTACCTAGTGTTCCTTGGGAGGATATATCTATGGACTTCGTTTTAGGTTTACCTCGAACAAAGAAGGGGAGGGATAGTATATTTGTTGTCGTGGATAGATTCTCGAAAATGGCACACTTTATACCATGTCATAAAAGCGATGATGCTGTTAATGTTGCTGATTTGTTCTTTCGTGAAATTATTCGCTTGCATGGTGTGCCAAATACTATTGTTTCAGATTGTGATACTAAATTTCTTAGCCACTTTTGGAGATGTTTATGGGCTAAGTTGGGGACTAAACTGCTTTTTAGTACTACTTGTCACCCCCAAACTGATGGACAAACTGAAGTAGTCAATAGAACGTTGTCTACTATGCTTACGGCTGTTTTGAAGAATAATAAGAAAATGTGGGAGGAATGCTTGCCTCATATTGAATTTGCTTATAATCGTTCATTGCATTCTACTACTAAGATGTGCCCTTTTGAAGTTGTGTATGGTTTCCTACCTCGTGCACCTATTGATTTGTTGCCTCTTCCATCTTCGGAGAAGGTTAATTTTGATGCTAAACAACGTGCTGAATTGATTTTAAAAATGCATGAGTTAACTAAGGAAAACATTGAGCGTATGAATGCTAAATATAAACTTGCTGGAGATAAGGGTAGAAAACATGTTGTGTTTGCACCTGGAGATCTTGTTTGGTTACATTTGCGTAAGGATAGATTTCCTGATTTGCGCAAATCAAAGCTAATGCCACGTGCTGATGGTCCCTTTAAGGTGTTAGAGAAAATAAACGATAATGCATATAAACTTGAGTTGCCTGCAGATTTTGGGGTTAGTCCCACTTTTAACATTGCAGATTTGAAGCCTTATTTGGGTGAGGAAGATGAACTTCTGTCGAGGACGACTTCATTTCAAGAAGGGGAGGATGATGAGGACATCAATACAATTGTTACACCCACAGCCCCTGCTGCTATACATACTGGACCAATTACTAGAGCCCGTGCACGCCAACTAAATTACCAGGTACTTTCGTTTCTTGGTAATGATTCTAATGTTCATGAGAATATGATGCTGCCTAAATTGGATACATTTGTTTTGCTTACAAATGAAGGGCCTAGCTTGGAGAAGGATGAACATTGGAGCAAGAACAAGCATGGAGATGATGGCATGCGCAAGGGGAACAAGAACGGAGTTACAAGTGATGATTTCAGGACTTTGAAGCCACCATAATGGGTGCATGAAGCCTTGGACGAAATATACAAGATGCCACTTCATAAATTTCGTCCCGAGGCTATTTTAGGTGCTGCGTCACCTTATTATTGGGCCAGGCCCATGTAATTTCGAAATACATAAGTATAGGCTATTTTTAAAGTCCGTATGTGTGGGGAAACAAGAGATAGGGTTGATTTCAGACCCCTCCACCAAGGGCCACGAAATTCCCCCCCCCCCTCTTCCTCCGTATATACAGCCCTTAGGGCATCGTTTAGACTTTGGGTTTTGTTTAGATTAAAAGTTCGCCATAGCTGCAACTTCGCGTACTTCGTTTGTGTTCAACGACCAGACAAAGGCGTCACAGAACCCCACCTTGATCAATAAAGCTTTCATCTTATATTCACAATATCCAGATGGCAATCTCAGTTTCTTGCTTGTTCTTCGTTTGCTCGCAGGAAACAGACCCTCGTGGTCAGGTTGATCGTGCTCCGGCGTGGTCAATAACCTCTTGGAGTTGGTTTAGCGATTGCTAAGGCGCGACGTCCTCGCACGTTCGTAGTCGGATCGTCAAAGTCGACTGCCACCAAAGCGATATCCATCATCTCATCGAAAGACGGGACACCTTTGCCTCTATCAGTTGATCTTTGTCTTGCTTTTTTGTTTGTCTGACAGGCCACCACTGAATTGTACTCGATGCCCAATGGAGCGCAGACGCCGACTGAGGAGGGGGAAGGAAGCGGGGGCGAAAGCTCGGAGGAGTGGGATTCGGATGCTGACGACGACGACGAGGGTGACGACTCTGGTGAGGAGGAAGAAGAGGAGGAGGAGGAGGAAGTTGCACCTCTCCGCTCGGAAAGACGCTCGAAGCTTGCCCATGATCCAGCGACTGAGCAGGGTAAGGGGGTTGCGACCGCTTCCCAGTCGACTAAGCGCCCTCGGACCACTTCTCCGGCGCCGACTGAGAAGGCTCCGAAGCAATCTCGAGTGGTACCATCGAAGCCCGCAAAGGTCTTGACGAAGATGAAGATGTTGATCCCCACTATCTCAGGGTAATGGTAGTTTTGAGCTTTCTCTATTTCATGAATTTGTCTTTGGTCGACTCATGGGCCAATCGACTGGCTTTTGGTACTGCAGCGCTGCTACTTCTGAAACTTCGGCCAAGGCTGAAGACCACGAGATGGAGGATGCTGTTACCTCGCAACCAGGTATGATTCTTGTGACGCCGTTTTCAGTCGACTGACTTATTGTCTCTAATTTTGATTCTTTCTGCAGCCTCATCTAACATTGTTATTGACCTTCCTGACAACGACGAAGAACCACCGAGGCAAAGGAGGAGCAAGAAAACGCCTACTGGTAAGGCGACTCGGGATGTTCCAGCACCTGAGACGTTGGTCATGGAGGGAGACAATGTCACTCGACCCACCGTAACCTTCGCGGTGCCGTTGACGAGTGCTTGCCCTTCGTCATCGAGTGCTGCTCAACCCTCGCTTTTCTCCACCTACACCGTTCCAGAAGACCAAGCCAGTGCTGCTAGAGAAGCGATACGCCAAGCGGGGGTCATGATGGAGCAAGTGAAGGCAATTCGAGAAGCCAGCCAAGCAGCCTATGACGCCAGTTCGGCACTCCAGAGTAATGTTCAGGTCAGTCGGTCACTGCCTGTTCTTCTTTCTGAAATTCTTAGAGTCTGTCCTACACCCACTGGGTGTGTGTCGATTGAAATTCCGGGTTAGTGGGGGCACGCCGAGTGCACCCACTGGGTGTAGTCCCCAAGGCTATGGTGGACTGCTGGCAGTCGACCATAGTCTTGATGTTTTTGGTTTTTTCTTTACTCGACAAGGTCGAATAGATTCATAGACCGGTGGGGGCACGCTGAGTGCACCCACCGGGTGTAGTCCCCAAGGCTATGGTGGACTGCTGGCAGTCGACTATAGTCTTTATGCTTTGAGTTTTTCTTTACTCGACAAGGTCGAATAGATTCATATACCGGTGGGGGCACGCTGAGTGCACCCACTGGGTGTAGTCCCCGAGACTATGCTCGACTGCTGGCAGTCGACTATAGTCTAAAGAACATTGCCTCTTTCTTTTCTTTTTTTTGTGTTGGTCGACTGGTTGACTCTTGATGAAACTAGTGGGGGCACGCTGAGTGCACCCACTGGGTGTAGTCCTCGAGACTATGGTCGAATGTTTGCATTCAGCCGTAGTCTTAGAAACGCTATGATTTTTCCTTACTCACTCGGAAGTGAATTGTCTTTGACATCTGTCGATTGGTTCTTCGTAGAAATCCTGTGACCTTGCGGCTCGTTATACTGAGTTGGAGAACAAACACATTCAGCTCGAGCTCGATCTGAAACTGGCCCAAGAGAACTTGACGAAGGCGAAGGAGGAAGCTAAAGGTATGCTTGGTGAGGCTTTTGATGACTGCCTTTGCCTCTCACTTGTTTCCGAATCTACTCTCACTGTAATTTTGTAGGCAAAGTGAGGGACGCCCTGAAGAAACAAGAGCTTGACTTGGCTGAGACGCAAAAAACCGCTTTAGAGAAGACCAGGCTAGCGGATGAGAAGCTGTCTTCAGTGACTAAGCTTGAAGAAGAAAACACCAATCTGAAAGCTGCTCTTGATGCTGCCAACCAGGAGGTCACTCGACTAAAAAGCGACAAGACCACCCTGAATGACAAAGCCAGCGAGTTGGAGAGAAAGAAGAATGATCTGGAGGCTTATCTGGGTGGACTCGCCAAGAAGTTGTTCCTCATGCTTGAAGGTAATCCTTTGTATCAAACGAATATTTCAATTGTAACCTCTGACTGTTTGTCTTGACTCGGTGGTTGTGCTTGCAGAATTTTGTCAGAACTTTGAACAGGAGACTGGTCGACTGGAAGTAAACCTGGACCCCATCAACTCTCCTGTGAAAGATGAAGTCGCCATGAATGTGCTCCAACTTGAATCTCGAGTTGCTGCCGTCATCAATTATCTCGCAAGGCTGAAGGTCGCAACTTCCCGCATCGGCACAACACTTTGGCCCAGAGAGACACTCCAGAACGACCTCGAGTCTCTGATGACTTGACTGAACGAGGTCCCAAGTCGAGTGCAAGAGTGGAAGAAGTCCTCGGCAAGGAGCGGCGCGGATGTTGCTCTGTCTCTGGTCCGCGTTCACTGCAAGGATGCGTGAGAGGACAAGCTGGTGGCTCTCAGGGTGGCCAACACCAAGAAGCATGATTTCAGATCTTTCATGGAGACCTTCATCGCTGCTGCCACTCGGATTGCAGATGGAATTGATCTGGACGAGTTTGTGGCACCTTCCAGCCCTCCACAGGAGGGGTAAAAAACTTCTGAGCTTGATACTTTAAATTTGCCTCGGTATGCCGAGTGAGTTTTGTAACCGATAAACCTTAACAGGCTTAGCACCTGAGCACTTTCGGTCCTGTTAGGTATTATCCGAACTTGGGTTCGTCACTGAATATGCTTGCATTTGGTTTGAGGCATCCTTTGCAGGTTGAAGCAAAGTGCTTATTGCCATCGGCTTGCATCCTAATTCACTTAGGCGAGGACTGGGCTGTAGCTAAGTCTCTGAGTGAGAGGTTTGCCCTCCACTCGGTAGGATTTTAGATACTTAGGGGAGCACTGGGCCGCAGCTAAGCCCCCCGGGTGAGAGGCCTACTCTCCACACGGTAGGATTTCAGATTCTTAGGCGAGCACTGGGCTGCAGCTAAGCCCCCGAGTGAGAGGTCTGCTCTTCACTCGGTAGGATTTCAGACACTAAGGCAAGCAATGCGCTGCAGCTAAGCCCCCGAGTGGGAGGTCTACTCTCCACTCGGTAGGATTTCAGATTCTTAGACGAGCACTGGGCTGCAGCTAAGCCCCCGAGT